>NC_057801.1:139254985-139554985 GCF_018294505.1 Triticum aestivum
GGGGCGGCGGAGCGGTCCACGTGGCGGCTCCCGATTCATCAGCGGCGGCGAGCGGACGCGTCCGGCTTCGTCCGGACGTGTCCGGCGGCGGGGAGAGGAGCGGGGCTAGGGTTTGATCCGGAATTCGGAGGGGGAGGTGTTTTTATAGGTAGAAGGAGCTAGGAGTGTCCAAATGAGGTGCGGTTTTCGCCCACACGATCGTGATCCAACGACGAAGAGCATGGAAGTGACTTAGATGGGTTATTGGGCTGTTTTGGAGGGGTGTTGGGCTGCAACTCAAAAGAGGCCTTTGCGGTTATGCGGTTAACCGTTGGAGTACCAAACGAGCTCCAAATGACCCGAAACTTGACAGGTGGTCTACCGGTGCTATACCAGGGCCACTTGGCAAGGCTCGGTCCATTCCGAGAACGTTTAACACCCGCACACGAAAAGAGACAAGAGGAGTGCGCCGGTGCATGTGGGAGTGTCGGATTGCGAAATGGACAACGGGGAAAATGCTCGGATGCATGAGACGAACACGTATGCAAAATGAAATGCACATGATGACATGATATAATATGCATGACATGAATAAAATGCAAAACAAAAGACAAAACCCAACCACGGAGGGAATATCATATCACATAGCCGAAAATGGCAAGAGTTGGAGATGCAAAGATGGAAAGTTACATCCGGGGTGTTACAGATGCTTTCCACTGCATTGCGGTGAAGTTGACAACCAGGTTCATACAGTTCACCTGGAGTGGACAAACCAGTAAGCTCAATGAGGTCAAGAGCTTTGGCTTCATGGTGTACATTTCCTGTCATCCACTCAAGGACCCATGTCTTTGGATCCCTGTTGTAGCCGTGAATGTGGAGAGTTGCATAGAATTATAGCAGAAGTTCTTCATTCCAATTCTCCTTATCAGTGACAAACTAGAGAAGGCTTGCATCTCTGAAACAGTCAAGTGCTTCTTCTAAGCAGGGCAGGCCAACAATGGCTTCGGAATCTAGACGCATATGAGGAAATATGCGCCCTTGGTTGTATAGAACACCGGAGTAATAGCTGCGCTGTTGATAACTCCAGAACCGATCAGATGATATTCTTGGCTTAGAATATGGGTTCTTGGCTCTATCAAAGAAGGTGTTGTGTGCAATGAAGCCATCGACATTGAATGATCCTGGTGCAGATGCAGTACCTGGGAACCGTGGCAACCTTGGTTTTGGTTTCTGAACCTGTGGCCTGTGCTCCACATGATAGTCAAACTGAGGTCCGGGAGCAGGCGGAGGAACCAGAATTGGCCATCTTACCGTGACCAGCTCGCCTTGATAGAATGCTTGCTCAATGGTATGAGGTCTTAGAGGCAGTACAGGAGCAGAGGCATTTGCAATGGCATCAGGCTACACATTGGTGGCAGGTGCATCATTGGCTTCATGCACGGTGTTGACTGTAGGCGCCACATTAGCTTCAGCCATGACTATGTCATTGGCGTATGTAGTGTTGTTGGTGGCCGCCTCAGGATTTTCAACCTCCACTTGAGTAGCCGGAGGGTCGGTCACTGATACGTTCTCCTCGAGAACAACTTCTTGGTAGGTAGGGGGTGTAGTAGCACGTTCTTCTTCTTGTCTTTCATCGGCTGATGCAGCCGAAATGTCTTCAGTAGCATTAGCTTTTGACACGGGAACCGTCACAGAAGGATTGTCTTCAGGGAACACTTGACATGCCACTGAGCTGGACCGGTGAGAATCTTCTTCTGTGATGGTTGTCATGGAGACTGATGGCCTTAGGCCTTTGCGAAGCCGATGAAGCATGGGCGACGCCTTTGGTGAGGGTGTAGTCTCCATGTAATTGTCGTCATTCACCATTGGGCTGGTGACTAGCACTTGTGGAGGATAGGGTGTACTTGGTGAGTCTTGAATTGGGGTTGCTGGTTGGGGGCGATCAATCCATGAGGCATCTTGAGAGATTGCCGTCAAAGGACGACCAATACTGATGAGTTTGCTATTCGTGAGAATAGGCGATGATGCCGTTTGGCACTCGATCTAAGGAAGGACTTCATCATCAACTACATTGTCTTGGGGACCAATGTCTTCAGTCATGATGGAGTCAACGACTGGAACTTCTTGAGCTTCAGGAGTCTCTGTGGAAGCAGGCTCATGAACTATCAGCCGGCGATCTTGGTTTTCGGATGCAGGACAAGCATAAGAAAGGGGCTCGATAATGAGGGGCTCTTTGGGAGCAGCCCGATCCTTCTTCTTGATCTTTCTCTTCTTGGGCAATGGAGTGTCATCAGTGGTGTTCTTGAACTTGCGCTTTTTGGCTTCGGCTTCAGCTGCCCTAGATATCTTCAGTTCTGAAGCCACTATGGGGACCTTAGGCTTTGAGCCTGTCATGCTGGCTAGGAAGACAACGCGAGGTTCTTCTTGCCTTGATGCTTTAGTTGGGGCCACAGTAGACTTCTTCTTCTTGGCAGCTAGCTTGGGGTCGATGCCAGGACGCCCAAGTGCCTTGCAATTCTCAGCCTCATTGTAAGCTTGAACACATTTGGCAGCTAGGTTCTTCATCCGCTCCCGAGAGCCTTTGGCTTCTTCACGTTTCTTGCGAAATGCCTCCTTGAGGTCATTCAACATTAACTTGAATTTCTGAACATCGGCCACATTAAGCTTGGCCATGTGCTTCTTGAACTGTTCTTTCTTTGTTTTTTAGTTCGACAATCTTCTGAGCCAGAGCCGGCTCAGGAGCAATGGCACCTTGGAAGGCGATGCTGATGCCAATTGGGAGCTGAAGGTCATCAAAACTGAGATCAGGGTTGTCGAACCACACATCAATGAAGTTGTCCAGGATGTTCACACCGAAGAGGGGAAAATCATTGAAGATCTCTGCCTCTTGCTTGCTCTTTATTAGCTGCTCAAGAGCATCATCACCAAACTCGTCATCTGAAGACAGATCAATGGCTTCAGATTCGTTCCTCAGAACGGCAGCGGGTGTCAGTGCTTGACTAGACTTCTGAACAATTTTCTTCTAAGGCTTCTCTTTCCGTTTGGAGACCCGAGATTGATCTTCAGAATAACTCGGTGCAGGAGGAGCAATTGCTAGTGGCTTCACTCATGAAGCCTTTGGTGCAGCAGTAGGTTTTGAAGCCTTAGATTTCTTTTGCTTCTGCGGCTTAGGAGGAGCTGGAGCTTCATCAGAATCTGCATCATCAGCAGGGTGATCCACATTTGCACCTTGGACAACAATGTGTGAGAGGAGGCCTTCGAAGTTGTAGAAGGGGCCTATTCTATTTTCATTGGCTTCACGGGTGCCATCTTCCCGGGGAGCAGAAGGACCAGGGTTGAAGTCAAGTCCAAATGCCTTCTTGTTCTTCACAGCAGAATCTTTAGCAAATTGGAAGTTGCGTTTGAACAGATTTTCATCACGACACCACAGCAGAGAAGAGGGGTCAGCATTCTCTGGTTCTGGGCCGCGTACCATACAAGGATGGAATTCTTGTTTAATGGCTTCAGAACGGGACTGGGGTTGAAGATTTTTGTATAATATATCTCCCCAGGGCTGTTTGATAGCATTCTTCTCAGCATACTCAGCCGTGACAAATCTGTACTTGAACCATTCTTCAGCCCAATATCTTCGAATCCATTGGATTCGAGTTTTGCGTTCACCATAGGTTTCTTCAGGGTCAGTCTTGTACATCTCATGTAGACCTGGTGGCAAATCCTTGGAGGTATTCCCATGGTGCTATCTAGCACCCTTTCTAGCTGATTTTTTAGTAGCCATGAAGCCTAAAGTGAATGGCTTCAGAACGTGCAAAGGCTTCCGACGACTGGTCAGACAAGAACTGGCTTCTGGAGAATTTATGTGACTCTGTAAGAACTCTGCAAATGAATGCAGACTATGAGAATCAAGGGATTATACCACGGACATGTACCCGTGACAGCATTAGAGGTGCGAAGGAAGGGGAAGAGGTCATATTCATTCTCAGTAGATTTGGAAGATAAATTAGTTTGAAGACATTGACCTCATAACACGAAGAAATTCACTTATTTGTTGTGAGTCGGTTCCAGATTTGTACGAATCCAAGAATAAGTACAAGTGAGGAATCTGACTTGTAGAGAAGCATAAGTGAACAGACTAGGCATAATATGAGATGCAGAACATGATAGATTCAACTTGGAAGTGTAGAAACAACTTTTGGTAAATAAGGATGAATCTATCGGATTGAAAAGATGGTAAAAAGTAGGTTTTAATTACCACACGAAGAACTGCTAGACGGACCAAAGTGGGAGGCCAAGAAGTTCAATATCCCGTGCCCTAACTTGGCGACGGAAGACTCCTACGGCGGCGGCGAAGAAGACGAGGTCCGCGGCCGGCGTGAGGACGGCGTCGGTGAGGTCACGGCAGCTAAGCGCTTCGTCACCGGCGTCGTCGAGGGCTGGCGGTGGCGCTAGGGTTTGCAAGAGGTGGCAAGGTGGAAGAAAGATTTTGACCGCGATGGGATGGGTATTTATAAGGAAAGGGACATCACAGCATAATTACGCAGGTGCCCTCGCGGTTCACATATGATGGACACATGGCAAGCTTGCAACACCTTGAAAATTGTTCCACGTTCCCATGCACGCCTGGATTCTCGGGGTGGTCGTTCCGAATTCTTCGGATTATAGGCAATAAAGATAGATCATTAAAAGCATACATAAATGCTTGTTAGATTGACTTCAGCTGACAAGGTCTCAGTGAAGACAATTGACCATTTTCAACAGAATGCATATGATTTGGACGGATATAGTTGAGGTAGAAGCATAGATAGGTTAGGATCCGATCACATTCACTTAGATCAAAAGATTCAGCACGAAACCATAGCTATAAGTGAATGCTGTAGAGGACAGAACACAAGTACGTATGTAACTAGTATACTACCAAATGAAGATAAATATGAACTTAAGTCAAGGATGAAGATAAATCATTACAAAAACTTTGCAAACATAACGCCAAGGGAAACACTTCAAACAAAATTTTGGTGGTGGCGTTACCCACCGTATAGGAAGTATTAGACCTAGACACGACGCACAATTATCGTGGCGCTCCGAAGTCAAATTCCGCATTAATGTATTCACACTTAGAGTGTATGTCTTCATTGATTGAAGATATACATTTCTTCGTGTGTTGCACATCTAAGTCATCAAAATGCATAAGTGTTATGATGTGTGTCCAATCACATGACATTTGAGGATTCCAAGATATTTAGCTCACACCGCAGCTTGCAAAACCTTTTCTCATCCTAGGGCTTTGTGAAGATACTAGCCAATTGCTCTTCAGTGTTGACGTGAATGATATCAATATCTTCCTTCATGACATGATCTCTGAGAAAGTGATGACGAATCTCAATGTGCTTTGTCTTCGAGTGCTGAACTGGGTTGTTGGCTATCTTGATGGCGCTTTCATTATCGCAGTAGAGTGGCACATTCTTCAGGTGAATGCCATAGTCCTTGAGAGTTTGCTTCATCCAGAGAAGCTGAGCACAGCAAGATCCAGCAGCAATGTATTCAGATTCAGCAGTGGAGAGAGATACACAGTTCTGCTTCTTTAAAGACCAACAGACAAGTGATCGTCTTAGAAAGTGACATGTGCCTAATGTAGACTTGCGATCAACCTTGTCACCAGCATAATCAACATCTGAGAATCCAACTAGATCAAACTCTGAGCCCTTTGGATACCGTAATCCTAGTGTTGGGGTGTAAGCCAAATATCAAAGAATTCACTTCACGGCTAAGTGATGCGATTGCTTTGGTGCCTCTTGGAATCGGGCACACATGCAAATACTAAGCATTATATCTGGCCTAGATGCACATAAATAAAGTAAAGAACCAATCATGGAGCGGTATAACTTTTGATCGGACTCTTTACCATTGGCGTCGGGACTCAGATGACTTTTGGTTGGCATTGGCGTCGTGTATCCCTTGCAGTCTTGCATTCCAAACTTCTTCAGGCAATCTTTGAGATATTTTTCTTGAGAGATGAAGATGCCGGTGCGTTGCTGACGGATTTCGAGACCCAGGAAGAACTTCAGCTCGCCCATCATGGACATCTGATATTGCTCTTGCATCATGTGACCAAACTCGTCACTGTATTTCTTGTTGGTGCAGCCGAAGATAATGTCATCCACATAGATTTGGCACATAAACAGTTCACCATCATATGTCTTCGTGAAGAGAGTAGGATCTAGTGAACCAGGTTTGAAGCCTTTGCTCTTCAGGAAGTCTTTGAGTGTGTCATACCAAGCACGAGGGGCTTGTTTGAGGCCATACAATGCCTTATTGAGCTTGTAAACCATATCATGATGTTTTGGATCTTCAAAGCCAGGAGGTTGTGGAACATATACTTCTTCTTCAATCTTTCCATTGAGAAAGGCACTCTTCACATCTATTTGATACAGAAGGATGTTGTGATGATTTGCGTAGGCTAGAAGTATGCGAATGGCTTCAAGCCTAGCCACTGGAGCAAATGTTTCATCGAAGTCAATCCCTTCCACTTGAGTGTATCCTTGTGCAACAAGACGAGCCTTGTTTCTGACAACTTGACCATGCTCATCTTGCTTGTTGCGATATATCCATTTTGTGCCAATGATATTGTGCTTATGAGGATCAGGATGCTTGACCAGTTCCCACACATTGTTCAGTTGGAACTGTTGAAGCTCTTCTTGCATGGCTTGAATCCATTCAGATTCCATGAAGGCTTCAGCAACTTTCTTGGGTTCAGAGATTGAGACGAATGCAAAATGCCCACAGAAGTTTGTTAGCTGAGTTGCTCCTTGCGTTGCCCTTGAACGAGTGAGTGGACCAGGTGCATTTATGCTGTCAATTATCTTCTCAATCTGAACTTCATTAGCAACACGGGGATGTACTGGACGAAGATTTTGCCATTGCGGATCATTATCTTTAGCTTCAGTATTGACTTCAGGCTGAGCATTGTCTTCTGGTTAACTTGGTGCAATGATGAGTTCATTGTCAGCCTGAGGTTCGGACGGTATGATTTCTCCAGTACCCATGAGCTTGATAGATTCACTAGGAGGACTTCATCTAGCACATTTGGCAGGTGCTCTCTTTGCGAGCCATTAGTCTCATCAAACCGCACATCCACAGTTTCAACCACTTTATAGTGAAAGAGGTTGAAGACTCTGTAGGAGTGCACATCCTTTCCGTAACCAAGCACAAAACCTTCATGTGCTTTTGGTGCAAATTTTGAAGTGTGATGTGGATCCTTGATCCAGCACCTAGCACCAAATACTCTGAAGTAACTAACATTTGGCTTCTTACCAGTTAGGAGTTCATATGATGTTTTCTTCAAGAGCTTGTGAAGATAAACACGGTTGATGACGTGGCACACAGTATCAATGGCTTCAGGCCAGAACTTCCGTGGAGTCTTGTACTCATCAAGCATCGTTCGGGCCATCTCAATAAGAGTTCTGTTCTTGCGCTCTATGATGCCATTCTGCTGAGGTGTGTAAGGAGCAGAGAACTCATGAGTGATACCCATGGTATCCAACTAAAGGTCGAGGCTGGTGTTCTTGTCACATCTGATATGCTTGATCTTGACGCCATAGTTCGTCATGGCACGATTGGCAAACCGTCTGAAGACATCCTGCACTTCAATCTTGTAGAGGATTATATGCACGCAAGTATATCGAGAGTAATCATCAACAATGACGAAGCCATAGAGGCAATTAGTAGCATTGAGAGTAGAGTGGTGAGTAGGGCCAAATAAATTCATGTGTAGCAGCTCGAAGGGTTGAGATGTAGTCATGATTGTCTTCGAGGGATGCTTGGCTCTTGTCATCTTTCCAGCTTCGCAGGCACCACACAGATGATCCTTCTTGAACTTGACGCCTTCGATGCCCACACCATGCTTCTTCTTCGCGAGAGTGTGCAAGTTCCTCATGCCAGCATGCCCTAGCCTTCGATGCCAAAGCTAGCATTCTAAAGCTTTTGCTAGAAGAGATACGGCCATCTGTGGTCCTGCTGAGAAATGTACCATATACAGATCATCTTTTCGATACCCTTGAAAGACTAGAGACTTGTCAGATTCCATTAGTACAAGGCAACGATATTTTCCAAATAGCACAATCATGTTTAAGTCACAAAGCATTGAGACGGACATTAAGTTGAAACCAAGGGATGCAACAAGCATCACTTTATCCATGTGCTGATCCCTTGATATTGCAACTCTACCTAGACCCAATACCTTGCTTTTACCAGTGTCAGCAAATGTGATGTGACTCTTGTCTGATGGACGTAGCATTGAATCCATCAGAAGACTTCGATCGCCAGTCATGTGATTAGTGCATCCACTTTCCATAATCCATTATGAAGTACGAGGTGTCATAGCCTACAGTGCAGTTTGGGGGATAGGCTTCACCAAGCGAGTTGTGAAGTAGAAACATTTGACGAACAAGTGGAACATGGAAATTCAGGTCTTGGTTAGGATAGATAGGATGAGTGTCAAGAAATCCCGGAACGAAATACATAGTAAGACCATTTGGGCATTTTATCTTGCGCCCTAAAAGATTTTTAAGGTCTCTAGCATTAGCTTTGGACGCCTTTGATTTCCGGCTGGAGACCTTTCCCTGCAAAAGAGAGTTAAGTTTTCTTAACCACCCACATCTTCAGGGGTGGCTTAGAGGCAATGAGTCTTAGTGCAGCATCTGAGAACTTCGGCTTTGAATCCCTAGTAAATAGCCTTGTAGGAGGTGAATAATACTCATAAGAATAAGCAAAAAAGTTCTTTGTTCTATGAACATAGCAGTTTAATGAAACACACTCATATTCATGGGTTTAAGTATGATTTCCCTGCAAAACATTGACATTAGGGTGACTCAGATGAGTCCTCGGTCTGTATGAAGCTTTTGGAGCATATGAAGCCTTTGATATGGGGTTTGTCTTCTTCACAGTTGGTGTCATGATGACATTCACTGGAAGATTCTCAAGACAACTTTTGGGTACCCATATCTTCTTCATAGGTGGCCCATTCCTGCAGTTACTACCAATATACCTGGCAAACACTTCGCCATTCTTATTTTCGAATAGTTTATAGTTTGCATCAAAGGATTCATCAATGATAATAGGATTAGCACAAGTGAAACGAGATAGGGTGGATGGATCTACTGAAGGTTCTTTTGCAGCAACCCATGTGGTTTTGGGGTACTGCTCAGGCTTCCAGTAAGATCCATCAACATTCATTTTCCTTTCGAACCCAACACCCTCTTTCCTAGGGTTTCGGTCCAGAATCTGCTTTTTGAGGACATCACATAATGTCTGATGCCCTTTGAGACTTTTGTACATCCCTGTCTCAAGCAGTGTCTTCAACCTAGTGTTCTCATCAGCAATAGTAGTGGTGTCCTCAGCAAAGGGGTTAGTTACCACATTGGTAGTTGAAGATATTGCAACAGGGGTAGTAGTAGAACATTCAGCAACAGAGGCAACATTATCACGCTCGATGCATTTTAAACATGGTGGTTCAAATCCTTCCTGAGCGGGACTGATCTATTGAGAGCAGAGTGACTCCTTTTTCTTTTGAAGATCTTCATGATTCGATCTCAATTTCTCAAGTTCCTGCTTCCTTTGAAGATAATCATAGGAAAGCTTTTCATGAGAGGTTGAGAGCGTTTCATGTCGACCTTCAAGTTCTTGGTACTTAACATGAATATTTTTTATGTCTTCAATTAAGGACTGAGTCTTAGTCATTTCCGAGGCCAACAGGTCATCGCCTTTTTCCTTACAGTTTTTGAATATGTTTCATTGCTTTCTGTTGTTCAGTTGCAATTTTAGCAAGTGTTTTGTAACTAGGTTTGGATTCACCATCAGAGTCATCTTCACTTGATGTTTGAAAGTAAGCATCGCATGAGTTTACCTTGGTACCACGTGCCATGAAGCAGTAGGTGGGAGCCGAGTCGTCCTTGTCATTGTCATCAGTGTTGGTGACAGAGCCATTGTCTTCAGAGTTGAAGATGGACTTGGCGACGTAAGCTGTAGCTAGAGCCAGACTCACAACACTAGAGTCGGACTCCTCCTCAGACTCCACCACCACCTCCTCAGAAGCAGACTCCTCCTCTAAATCCATCTCCTTGCCAACAAAAGCATGAGCCTTGCCAGATGAGCTCTTCTTGTGTGATGAAGACTTGGAAGAAGACTTTGGGGATTTCTTCTTCTTCTTGTCATCAGAATCATATTCTTTGCTCTTCTTCTTCTTCTTCTTCTTCTTCTTCTCATTGTCCCACTGTGGACACTCAGAGATGTAGTGGCCAGGTTTCTTGCACTTGTGACATGTTCTTTTCTTGTTGTCATGGGTGGCAGCTTCATCATTTCTTGAGCTAGATCATGAAGACTTTCTGAAGCCTTTCTTCTTGGTGAACTTCTGGAACTTCTTCACAAGCATAGCAAGCTCCTTTCCAATGTCTTCAGGATCACCAGAACTGCAGTCAGATTCTTCTTCGGACGAGGAAACAACCTTTGCCTTCAAAGCGCGAGTTCGGCCATAGTTGGGGCCATAGATATCTCGTTTCTCAGATAGCTGAAACTCATGTGTGTTGAGCCTCTCAAGTATGTCACACGGATCGAGAGTCTTGAAGTCAGGGCGTTCTTGTATCATCAGGGCTAAGGTGTCAAATGAGGTGTCAAGAGATCTCAGTAGTGTCTTGACAATTTCATGCTTCGTGATCTCAGTGGTGCCGAGTGCTTGGAGCTCATTTGTGATATCAGTGAGGGGATCAAATGTGAGATGGACATTCTCATTGTCGTGTCGCTTGAAGCGGTTGAAGAGGTTGCGGAGGACACTGATCCTTTGATCTTGCTGAGTTGAGACGCCTTCATTGACCTTGGAGAGCCAGTCCCAGACTAGCTTCAAGGTTTCCAGAGCACTCACACGACCATACTGTCCTTTGGTCAGATGACCACAGATGATGTTCTTGGCGGTAGAGTCAAGTTGAATGAACCTATTGACATTAGCAGGGGTGACACCTTCACTAGTCTTGGGAACGCCATTCTTGACGACATACCACAGATCGACATCAATGGCTTCAAGATGCATGCACATCTTATTCTTCTAGTAGGGATATTCAGTGCCATCGAAGAGGGGGTAAGCAGCGGAGACTTTGATTATCCTTGCAGTCGACATAGCTAAAACTCCAGGTGGTTAAACCGAATCACATAGAACAAGGGAGTACCTTGCTCTGATACCAATTGGAAGGGCTAGTTATCGACTAGAGGGGGGGTGAATAGGCAATTTTTATGAAAGTCTTCAAAACATGGGAGTTTCAAAGACAAACAATAGAAATGACACTATTCGTATGCAGCGGAAGGTAGACTACACTAGACAAGCTATAGTCAAGTATTCAATGAAGTGAAAGCACAAAGACTATCATCAACTAGGTAGTAAGGATCAAGATGGAAGATGGTATGAAGCCAATCAGACCAAATAGTCACACAGTGAAGTCAAACAGATAATGCAAGCAAGAAATGACTTCTCGAACACAAACTGTAAGTAAAGAGAAGTGAGAGATAGAACTAGTCGCTTGGAGGAGACCGAGATTTGTTCGACTAGTTCCAGTTGCTGTGACAACTGTATGTCTGGTTAGGGAGGCTGAGATTCAACTCAGAAGACCACGTCTTCACCTTATTCCCCTTGAGATAAGGACACCTAGTCCCCGCCCAGTCACTCAGGTAAGTCTTCAAGGTAGACTTCCAGACCTTCACAGACTTCGTTCACCGGCAATCCACAGTGACTCTTGGATGCTTAGAACATGATGCCTAACCGGCTGGAGTATTCACAGTCCTCAAGTGTAACAAGTCTTCAGAGCACGCGGATAGAAAGACTTTAGTGATGCCAAACACTCTTTGGGCTCTGGGTGGTTTGGGCTTTGTCCTCGCAAGGATTCTCTCTCAAAAGCTTCGGAGATGGGTTGCTCTCAAACGACAAAAACCGTGTACTAACTTGAGCAGCCACCAATTTATGGTGTAAGGGGTAGGCTATTTATAGCCATTGGGCAACCCGACCTGATTTGTCCGAAATGACCCTGGGTCACTAAGGAACTGACACGTGTTCCAATGGTCAGATTTCAAACACACGCGGCAGCTTGACTTGGGCTAGAAGTAAAGCTGACTCATCTGACTCTGGATAAGATTTTCTCTCATTGTCTTCGCTCGAAGACATAAGATTTGGTTGAGCATCACTTCAATCACTCTGACTTTGTTCACTTGGACCCCACTTAACAGTGCGGTGGTTCCTATGACTCAACAAAGAAGAAAGGAAACAACGAAACGGCTAAGTCTTCGCGCTCCATAGTCTTCATGCGATGTCTTCTCATGTCATAGTCTTCAACGTGAATAGCTTCATAGACCACCATTGTCTACAATGTCTTCACACATTTTTAGGGGTAATCTCCGGTAGGTAAACCGAATCAATGAGGGACTACTACCTGTGTTATCCTGCAATTCTCACAAACACATTAGTCCCTCAACCAGGTTTGTCGTCAATACTCCAAAACCAACTCGGGGTGGCACTAGATGCACTTACAACATCATATACAACTCTTCTTTAAAGATATCCATTTCAGGAATGTAGTTTTGACATCCATTTGCCAGATTTCATAAAATGTGGCAATTGCTAACATGATTCGGACGGACTTAAGCATCGCTATGGTTGAGAAAGTCTCATCGTAGTCAACCCCTTGAACTTGTCGAAAACCTTTTGCGACAAGTTGAGCTTTATAGATAGTAACATTACCATCATCATCATTCTTCTTCTTGAAGATCCATTTATTCTCTATGGCTTGCTGATCATTAGGCAAATCCACCAAAGTCCATACTTTGTTCTCATACATGGATCCTATCTCAGATTTCATGGCCTCAAGCCATTTATCGGAATCTGGGCTCATCATAGCTTATTCATAGTTCGTAGGTTCGTCATGGTCTAGTAACATGACTTCCAGAATAGGATTATCGTACCACTCTGGTGTCGATCGTGTTCTAGCTATCCTAGAGGTTCGATAGTAACTTGATCTAAAGTTTCATGATCATCATCATTAGCTTCCTCTCTAGTTGGTGTAGGCATCAAGGGAACAAATTTCTTGGATGACCTACTTTCCAAATTGAGAGAAGGTACAGTTACCTCATCAAGTTCTACTTTCCTTTCACTCACTTCTTTTGAGAGAAACTCCTTCTCTAGAAAGGACCCATTCTCAGCAACAAAGATCTTGCCTTTGGATCAGTGATGGAAGGTGTACTGTCGGTGGAGAACAACACCTATGGGATCAATTGGGATCCCTACTATGGTTGCGGGGCGCGAGTTTGAGAGGAGAGCAGGATCAGTAGTCAGTCAAAGCACATGTGTCATTTACCCAGGTTCGAGCTGCGACGTGCGTAATACCCTAGTCCTGCTTTAGGTGTCTATTTTAGTGTTCTTGCTGTTCTTGAGCTAGCTACCATGTATCACTTGATCAGGGGTCCGAATCCCTCTCTAGTATGCCTTGGGCCTCCTTTTATAGCAAAAGGGGATCGTCATAGTGGCACACAGGAGGTGGCATCTGGGTACTGTGGCTAAGCTTACCGCTAGCCATTACGGGACAAGGTGCATTAAATGCGCACCCCCGTCTCGTCCGTCGCCGCTCCACCCTTCTCCGACACGCGTCCGGGCCAGCGGGGCGCGTGGTGCCATGTAAGCTGACAGGCAGCTGAGGTGGTGCGGTGGAGAAGTCTTCATGAAGATTTGCATGCCAGCACGTAGGAGTCGCTGAGTTGGCCTAGCAGCCTCCTGTTGACACGTAGGCGCCTGCCTAGCTGGTGGGCTGACAGCTGCATGGGGAGTGCTGGCGGGATCTTGGTAGGCGTGGGCCTGGCTGTGGCCTTGTAGACATCCTCGGCAAGGGCCTTGCCGGGGCCCCGGCAAGGGTCTTGCCACGGTGCCATGGTCGTCCCCGGCAAGGGTGTTGCCGGAGGCCTTGTGGATTTCCTTGGCAAGGTTCTCGCCAAGGATCGTCGTCTTCTATCCTTTGTCTTCACAAAGATATGCATGCCACCACAGAAGTGCCTCCCGAGCCCTGGTTCCAATGAGGTTGGAGACCTTTGGCTCAAGGGTGGCGCATTCTGCTAGCAGGGGATTGGGAAAGTTGCCCCGGCAAGGCTCCCGCCGGGGCCGCGGAGGCTGCCACGGCAAGGCTCATGCCTGGGAGAACCACCTTGCCCTCTTGGTCTTCTGGTCTTGGCGTTGCTTGACTGTTCTGCGGCTCGGACTCTTCCCTTTGCCTCGCTTAGTGTGGTCGTGGGTGCGGCTCCGACTGCCCGTGCACTTAGTAAGCGGTACAAAGTAGTGCCCGTACTTTAGTACACTGAAATGTACCGAATTGTTTCTCTAGGGTATCCTATGAAGATGCACTTCTCCGATTTCAGTTCGAGCTTATCAGGCTGAAGCCTTTTGACATAAGCATCGCATCACCAAACTTTAAGAAATCACATCTTAGGTTTATTGCCAAACCACAGTTCATACGGTGTCGTCTCAACGGATTTAGACGGTGCCCTGTTTAACATGAATGCGGTCGTCTCTAATGCATGACCCCAAAATGATATTGGTAAATCGGTAAGAGACATCATAGATCGCACCATATTTAATAAAGTACGCTTACAACATTCTGATACACCATTACACTGTGGTGTTCCAGGTGGCATGAGTTGTGAAACTATTCCACATTGTTTTAAATGAAGGCCAAACTCGTAACTCAAATATTCGCCTCCGCGATCAGATCGTAGAAACTTTATTTTCTTGTTACGATGATTCTCCACTTCGTTATGAAATTCTTTGAACTTTTCAAATGTTTTAGACTTGTGTTTCATTAAGTAGATATACCCATATCTGCTCAAATCATTTGTGAAGGTCAGAAAATAACGATACCCGCTATGTGCCTCAACACTCATCGGACCGCATACATCGGTATGTATTATTTCTAGTAAGTCATTGGCTCTCTCCATTGTTCCGGAGAACGGAGTTTTAGTCATCTTTCCCATGAGGCGTGGTTCGAAAGTATCAAATGATTCATAATCAAGTGATTCCAAAAGCCCATCAGCATGGAGTTTCTTCATGTGCTTTACACCAAATGACCTAAACGGCAGTGCCACAAGTATTTTGCACTATCATTATCAACTTTGCATCTTTTGGCATCAATATTATGAATATGTGTATAACTACGATCGAGATTCAATAAACCATTAATATTGGGTGTATGACCATAGAAGGTTTTATTCATGTAAACAGAATAACAATTATTCTCTATCCTAAATGAATAACCATATTGCAATAAACACGATCATATCTTGTTCATGCTCAATGCAAACACAAAATAACATTTATTTAGGTTCAACACTAATCCCGAAAGTATAGGGAGTGTGAGATGATGATCATATCAATCTTGGAACCACTTCCAACACACATCGTCAATTCACCCTCAACTAGTCTCATTTATTCTGCGACTCCTATCTCGAGTTACTAATCTTAGCAACCGAACATGTATCAAATACCCAGGGGCTGTTACGAGCACTAGTAAGGTACACATCAATAACATGTATATCAAATATACCTTTGTTCACTTTGCCATCCTTCTTGTCCTCCAAATATTTGGGGTAGTTCCACTTCCAGTGACCATTTCCTTTCAAGTAGAAGCACTTAGTTTCAGGCTTAGGTCCAGCTTTGGGTTTCTTCACGGGAGTGACAACTTGCTTGCCATTCTTCTTGAAGCTCTTCCCTTTCTCTCCCTTGCCCTTTTTCTTGAAACTAGTGGTCTTGTTTAACCATCAACACTTGATGCTCTTTCTTGATTTCTACCTTTGCCGATTTCAGCATCGCGAAAAGATCGGGAATCGTTTTCGTCATCCCTTGCATATTATAGTTCATCACTAAAAGTGCATTAAGTCGACTAGAGGGGGGGGGGTGAATAGGTGATTTTTACAAATTCATCATTGAGGAATTTCAGGGTGAGGAAATTCCTAAGTCACGAACAACTAGCAGCGGAATAAGTACTTAGGTATAAGCATCACAGAGCAATAGCATAGTCATCATGATGAAATGAAAGACAGACACAAAGTACAGAAAGCGTAAACACAGGATAAGCAGGCTGAAGACAATGTGACTGAAGAAATAGGGTTGAGGAAATAGAGAAAGTCTTCAGTCAAAGTCTTCCAATAGTAATGATCAGGTTCATCAACACATGCATGAGGAAATGAAAGGGTTGAGGAAATAGAACCAGTAGGCTTGGTGAAGACAATGATTTGGTAGACCAGTTCCAACTGCTGTGACAGTTGTACGTCTGGTTGGAGCGGCTGAATATTTAAACTCGAGGACACATAGTCCCAGACACACAATCCTTGCCGTATTCTCCTTGAGCTAAGATCATGCAGATCTCGCCCAACACTCGTTGGTAAGTCTTCACAGGTGACTTCCAAACCTTCACAGACTTGGTCACTCGGAGATCCACATTTCCTCTTGGATGCTCAGACCATGACGCCTGACCGTCTAGAGGATACACAGTCCTCAAAGGTAACAAGCATCGGTTCCACACAGGAACAATCTCTCCAGTGATGCTCAATCACTTTGGGTTTGTAGGTGTTTGGGTTTTCCTCACTTGATGATTTTTGCTCAAAGTCCTCGGAGGATAGGATGCTCTCAAATGACAAGTGTCAGTTTCTCTCGGAGCAGCCAACAAGCTAGTGGTTGTAGGGGGTAGCTATTTATAGCCTAGGGAGCAGCCCGACATGATAAGACATGAATGCCTTCAAGGATATGACCGTTAGGTGGTAGGATATTTTTGGACAGTTGGCGCGTAGCACAACAACGATTGGATTTTGGGGTTCGAATTCCTCAGGGCTATCATGTTCCTCACTGTGTAGGCAATCCACACTGGCGAATTCCTAACTCTCAGTCAAAACAAATTCCTCAGAGACCAGAAGATCTTCGTCTCTGTCACTAAAGAAATTGACTAAACCGATATGAGATTTCCAATGGCTTCACTCGAAAGGATTGGGTAGGTATAGGATTTTGAGATGAGCATCACTTGGAAATCAGTTTCCTTAGTATTACCTCGACCCCCTTTAACAGTACGATGTTTTCTATGACTCAAGAAAGAGAAAATGAAACCACGAAAACAAAAGTCTTCACGCTTCATAATCCTCGCATGAATATCCAAGTCTTCAAGCTCACACCAATTTCATCACTTTCAAAGTCTCCAGGAGAACCAAAGTCTTCAGCTGAAGACATTCATTTTTAGGGGTCAACTTTTACTGTAAATATCAAACTCCTCATCGACTTATAGAGCCTGTGTACACTCACAAACAGATTAGTCCTTTAACCTATAAGTCTTCAATACACCAAAATCAATAAGGGGCACTAGATGCACTTACAATCTCCCCCTTTTTGGTGATTGATGACAATATAGGTTAAGTTTTCAACGAGGATAAACATATGAATTGAAAGTGGTCAATATTGAGGAATTTGATTGCAAGATATAGAAGAACTCCCCCTGAAGAAGTGCATAGTGAGGAATTTTCTTTTAAAGCAATGCACATTTGAAGAGTAGAATCATAGAGATCTCCCCCTATATCTTGTAATTCATACACGCATTTAACATTCGAATGAAGAATTTGAAATGCATGATGAAATATGGTGACTGATGTAATTCAGCATGCGTGCATAGCATATATGAGGAAATAGCATGTAGAAAAACAGAGCAAAAGTATCAGGTCACCACCAGACTTAAGTTTACAACTCAATCAACAAACACTTCAGAAGAGCGAGAGTTGCAACTTAACAAAAAAAAACACCCATATAGATAGTCCCGCTTGAAGACTAACTCAAATTTCTCCCCCTTTGTCATCAAATGACCAAAAGGGATGAAAAATGAGGACTAACGCCCCTGAAGAATTTCATCATGAAGTTGATGTAGGAGCGCCAGCGTTGTTGGGGTCGGTTGTTGGTGTAGGGCCTGCCGTAGTGTCGTCCAAGTCTTCATTTTCATCGGTCTCGCGCGATGAAGAATATGAGCTGGGCACCAAGGGAGGAACTTTGACCTTCTTGAATTTCTTCGCTGGAGGCTTAGACCAGCTGAAGTCCTGCTTGAAGCCAATTTGCTTGAGATACTCATCACCGTAGAGATGAGACAGAATATCCCAGGTGCGATCAAAAACTTCATTGAGGTAGTAATGGTTCTTATTCACTGAATTATAGGTAGCAGTCATGTTGTGAAGAATTGAGCAAAACTGACGCTTGACCCATTTGTGATTGCAATCGACCTTCTAATGAAGACAGAGGAGAAGCTCATGATCGGTCATCACCCTTGGAGCTGTGGCTTGAGGACCTTTCTTTTTAGCATTGGTGGCAGAATCATGAGTGGCAGAGTCATCATTGGTGGAATACGATGCAGCTTTGCGAAAGTGTCCATCCAATGGACGAATGCCCTCATCAACAATTGCAGTGGCCTTGCCCTCATCCAATGGAGTTGCCTCGTGTTGCTGGTCTCCCTCATAGCCGATCGGATCCTGCGAATAGGTTCGCCAGAACGGCACAAGTGCACCGCCTCTAAAGGTATCCGCACGTGCAGGAGGAACGTTGTGCGGCGGACTGCTAGGTCCGAACACACAACCGGCGGCGAGTGGAGGTGGCTAGTTGCAACACATGCAAAGCCCTAATGACGGCGCCGAAGAGATCAACCCCATGAGTGTGCTGCACCTCCACTTTATATAGGCGTCCATCGCGGGCTCAACACTTGGGCCTCGCATGAACCCTAAATCCCACAAGTCTACTCGGCCACAATCCAAATATAGTTCGGATCACATCCGACCAGTGTCCTCGGATCTGACCTCGTAGGTTCATTCCCTTAAGCGCCCGACCCCTTAGGTTCAAGTAGGCTTGGTCGCAGTTCGGATCACCTCCGAACTACACAGTTGGTAGCGGCCTCTAGCAAGGCATGCCTAACACCAAGTAGACTATGAAGCTGGTTAGGCGAACCAGTACAACATGTCACACTTCTGTTCCCTTTGCCACACGATATATGTTGTCGGGATCAAGGCGAGATTGTCATCCTTGTGCTAGCCCGACCTCTTTCTTGTTCTAGTGATTCTAAACACTATCCGGATTATCTCATAATCCTTGTCGCATGGCCATGCTTATCCTAGTCGGATCACACAAGGGGCCCAGAGTATATCTCTCCTGATCAGAGGGGCAAATCCCATCTTGCTCGACCATGTCTCGCAACATGGGTCTGGACAAGCCCGAAACCTACCTTTGTAACTACCCAGTCATGGAGTAGCGTTTGGTCGGCCCAAAGCAGGTCTGTCACCATCCCGAGTACATGCGTCAGCTCAGGTCTTAGGACATAGAACGTATGTTGTACTAGAGACTCACAGATGACATATCGCTGCGTCTCATAGTTGGGTCTGTCCGACTCGGACCTTATCTCGACTTGGATCCGACTATGTCGAATTCGACCAGATCCTTCCAAGTCCATATTATCCGGTTAGCATCCAATGATCCATGGCTAGTGAGACCAAGCCATCGACCGTGTCATATGCTAGTCTAGTTGGCTGCGCGTCCACACAGCCATTTCGACTAGGGAACTTTTAGGACAGTCATCATACAATGCATAGTCCCACAAACAAGTCACGTACTTGCTGATACACATCATTGATAATGTCCAAGGACTATCTTTATTCATAAACACAGGGAAATATCATCATACATGATTGCCTCTAGGGCATATCTCCAACACTTCTTCATCATTCGAGTCGTGGCCTTTGATAGGACTCCATGTCTTGGTCAGAATGCGATAGACAGTCCGAGGCACATAGAGCAATTCCTTCACTAGGAATTTGGTTCTTGGGGCTTGACTAGGCTTCATCGGTTTCATCAGCACTTGCATGTAGTGATCAGACAATTCAGGTTCCTGATACATGAGACGCGCACCATCAATGGGAGGACTAACAGGCAAGGCATGAAGTATTTAAGAGGCCGATGCTTTGTAGTGAGTGTTCTCTGTCATCTAGTCCAACACCCATGAATTTACATCTTCAGCATTGTCGGTGATGTGCAGCGTCGCGTAGAACTGAAGAATGAGTTCTTTATTCCAATGGCATATATCGGTGCAGAAGTTGAGCAGTCCAGCGTCATGAAGAACACTGAGGACAGGTGTGAAGCACGGCAATGATTCCATATCCACATGAGGTATATGCTTATGGTTGAAGACTTTGTCCTTGTTGAAAAGCAGTGAAGAATAGATGTTTGCATGGCTGGCAGTCTAGAAACGCTTTCTTCTAAGACGAGCAGAGTCATAAGGATTGTAGTTGGTGAAGAACACATGCTCATGAAAGAAGTCATCAGCCTTGAATTTTGGCATCTTCGAGAATGGATTCTTCGGCTTTGGATGAGGAGTATCACTCAATTGCAGTACTACCTCAGGAATCTCAATCTCTAGAGCCGCAGGATGAGGAATTTCAGTTTCTGCTTCGGTAGCAGCCTGGGTCTCCATATCTTCAGCAACTTTGTCATCAACACTAGTGACTGGAATTTCTTCTAGAATGGAAGGCGTAGGGCGAATTTCATCAGGGCCCATGAGAACTTCGGTTGGTACTAGGGACTGAGGAATTTGTTGCAGTGGCATGAACATGGGAGAATTGGGGTGCTAACTTTCCCAAAAGTCATCATTCATCACAAGTGTGGTGCTCCCAGTGTCCACATATTCATCTTCTTCCATTTCTTCAACGCCTGCCTCTTCAGCTGTGAACTGAGGCATTGGCGATGATACCAGTGGGGTTGAAGTGACATGGTCAACTTCAATTTCTTCATCCATCTGCTCTGTCGAAGCAGCAGAAGGATTTTCTTCATCAGATTCACTTGGAATCTCATAATCTTCACCAAAAGGAATGATTTCCTTTGATGACATGCTTGAGAGAGGAACAACATCAATCAGGTTCTCAAGTGAGCTTGTCAAAATCTTCGCCTTCTTGGGTGTAGAAGATTCTGAGGAAGCTGATGCTTTCCTTTTCTTCAGAGCAGCTCGCTCCACAACCTTTGTTTTCTTCACTTCCAAAGAAGAAGGAAGAATTGGAGTTGGTGTTGGAATAAATCACCACGGGTAGCCTAACCGGCTCCTCCTGGCTCTTCAAAAACATAGGACCGACTGCGCCCTCAAACATCCAAGATGAAGGGCCACCTTCTAGTGGACGGCTGATCCCTTGGCCGACTGCTTGAAGGCGCCAAGGCACCACAAGCCTCCTCAAAGTAGGCCGCCTCCTAGTAGGCGGCCGCCAGAGTGGCCGCCCTCTAGCAGGCGGCCCACATCATGCACCCTCAAAGTATGCACCCACATAACGGCGACAAGATGGGGCGTGGCTACAATGGAATCTCCCACCCTGAATCCCGGAGCAGGCGTGGCCATAGTGCGTCGTACCGGTCGACCATACCTCGCTCGACGCAACACTATTGCCACGTTGACCATGACATCACCCATGGCAGAGCGACCATGCCCCCACGACAGGCTGTCAGTATGTCCCGCAGGCGGCGGGCCTCTCCTGCCAGTGAGCCTTCATAAGGCGGCCTGACCAGTCTAGTCGGCCCGAGGGGAGGCTGGCTCCCAACAGCCGGCCAACCCTTGCTCTGGAAGTTTGTGCACCATCAAACAGATGAGACGGGGTAAGGCTATAGTAAGCGCCCGCCAGGCGGTGGTACTGTAGCCATGCTTGCCCCGACAAAGCCATCGTCATCTAGGGAGAGGCTATAGTAATGAGCCGCCGACAAGGCCCCCATGCGGTGGGCCCAACCTGTCGACCAAGAAGCCGACAGCTGGCGAGACCCACCAGTCGGCGGGCCCCAGCGGTCGGCAGAGAAGCCGGCGCCCATAGACACTGACGGCCTAGACCCGCATCCAGCTAGATTACCATTGTACCCCTGGGGGGTAGGACTATATAAACCCCCTAGGACACCCATGCAAAGGGTTGATCCATTAGAAGCACACACACCACATAGAGAGAAGAGGAGAGCTAGCTTTGCCCTTCTTCTTCCTCTAGCCGAACAGCTCAAGGAGCCTCTTGTAGCTACTTACTGATTTAGTGATCATGTGGAGACCCCGCAGAGCAGGACTAGGGGTGTTATCTCCTACGAGAGCCCCAAACCTGGGTAAGATTCGCCGGCGTGCATGTCTTTGCCTTATCCCATTTCCAGGCATCGGCGATGTCTTACTGGCTCCCACTATGATTAGCATCCTTTGGCATATGTCGCACCTACCACCCGACATTTGGTGCCCTCCATGGGGCCAGGTGCTCCATCGTCCGAAGACCTGCTCTGGACAAGAACCTTGTTCCTCCCCAGCGAGCGTAGCCAGCCCAGCATGCCCGATGGTGCTTGCCCTGACGCACTGCATGGCGTCGATCCCGCCTGTGCAGCGAGCCACCTCGCCGATCTTCTCGGTGAGGTTCGCCTCTCTGACGAGCCCGCGCCAGGCGCAGGCACAACCAGCTTCAAGAGTTGCCTCATCGACCTCCTTGGCAAGCTCGACATCACCAGCGAGCTCACCTCCGAGCTGGAGTCGATCGGCTCCACCGACCCAATGCTTGTCGACTCCGACACAACATCCCTCAACGCCTTCCCCACCAACATGGTGGTGATCGACGACCCTCTTCCACGCACCGATAGCGGCGGCAGCACCGTCACCGAGGTGCTGTTCATCGGCCATGGCGCTGGATCCGGCGAGGAAGACCACGACGCTCTGCAGACGGTGCTGCACAACCTGTCCGTGCCTATCCCGACGGACACCGACTTTGAGACCCTGGAAGCTCACCGCCTTGCCCTCATCAAGAACGGGAAGAAAATAGACACCATGAGAAGCCTCACTGAAGCCTATCAATGTGAGGTTTATCGTGCCGCCTCTGGCACGCCGGTTGCTGGAGGGCCTAGCCGGCTTGACGCTATTAAGAAGCACGACGCGGCCATCGCTAGCATGCTGGGAGACGACTGCCTGGTCTATGCCACGCCACTCGAGAACCTGCATGCCGCTCAGGTGGCAACAAACAAGGTGGAAGGCTTGGATGAAGATGAGCTGCGCTGCATGACGCGACGCGTCCAGCAACTCATCGACACAGCAGCAGAACGGCAAGAAGCCGACGCCCGCGCCGAGAGTCCTCCCCCTCGCCGAGATCACGGCGCAACCTCTCGGATGCCGATTGCAGGTGGCGCCTGCGAGCGAAAAGATAAGGAGCCAGCTGTTAGCCACAGCCGGACGCACTTGACCATTGAGCGCGACGAAGACGGCCGCACATGAGCTATGGAGCAGCGAGGTGACAACCCGCCTCCTCCTCCGCCGTGTAGTCGGCGGTATCCTTCTCCGCCGCCTGTTGGGCATCCAATGCTCGGTGACCGGCTGGGCCGCCGCGAAGGAGTCGACGAGAACGATGCCCGTGATAACCTGCAAGTATAGGGGATCGCAACCGTTTTCGAGGGTAGAGTATTCAACCCAAATTTATTGATTCGACACAAGGGGAGCCAAAGAATATTCTCAAGTACTAGCAGTTGAGTTGTCAATTCAACCACACCTGGATAACTTAGTATCTGCAACAAGGTATTTAGTATCAAAGTAGTATGGAAGTAACGGTAACAGTAGCAAAAGTAACAGTAGCAGTTTTGTAGTAATTGTAACACTGGCAACGACAAAGTAACTAAGCAAAGCACAATATTTGAAAAGCTCGTAGGCATTGGATAGGTGATGGATAATTACGTCGGATGCGATTCATCATGTAATAGTTATACCATAGGGTGACACAGAACAACTCCAGTTCATCAATGTAATGTAGGCATGTATTCCAAATAGTCATACATGCTTATGGAAATGAACTTGCATGACATCTTTTGTCCTACCCTCCCGTGGCAGGGGGGTCCTAATGGAAACTAAGGGATATTAAGGTCTTCTTTTAATAGAGTACCAGACCAAAGCATTAACACTTAGTGAATACATGAACTCCTCAAACTATGGTCATCACCGGTAAGTATCCCGATTATTGTCACTTCAGGGTTAACGGATCATAACATATAATAGGTGACCGTAGACTTGCAAGATATGATTAAGAACTCACATATATTCATGAAAACATAATAGGTTCAGATCTGAAATCATGGCACTCGGGCCCTAGTGACAAGCATTAAGCATCACAAAGTCATAACAACATCAATCTCAAAACAAAGTGGATACTAGGGATCAAACCCTGACAAAACTAACTTGATTACATGGTAAATCTCATCCAACCCATCACCGGTAACCAGCCATTTTCCTAGGGGAGTTTTGTTTAATTATTTTGATTTGATTTGAGCATGGGACTGGGCATCCCGGTAACCAGCCATTTTCTCGTGAGTGAGGTGCGGAGTCCACTCCTCTTGAGAATAACCCGCCTGTCGGTGTCAAAACCGGCGGATCTCGGGTAGGGGGTCCCGAACTTTGCGTCTAGGCGGATGGTAACAGGAGACAAGGGACACGATGTTTTACCCAGGTTCGGGCCCTCTTGATGGAGGTAAAACCCTACGTCCTGCTTGATTGATATTGATATTGTGGATGTTTACAAGAGTGGATCTACCACGAGATCAAGGAGGCTAAACCCTAGAAGCTAGCCTATGGTATGATTGTAATGGTTGTTGTTGCATCCTACAGACTAGAGCCATCCGGTTTATATAGACACCGGAGAGGGCTAGGGTTACATAGAGTCGGTTACAATGGTAGGAGATCTACGTATCTGTATCGCCAAGCTTGCCTTCCACGCCAAGGAAAGTCCCATCCGGACACGGGACGAAGTCTTCAATCTTGTATCTTCATAGGCTTGGAGTCCGGTCGATGATGATAGTCCGGCCGATGATAGTTCGGCTGATGATGGTAGTCCGGCTATCCGGACACCCCCTAATCCAGGACTCCCTCAGTAGCCCCTGAACCAGGCTTTAATGACGATAAGTCCGGCGTGTATATTGCTTGGCATTGCAAGGCGGGTTCCTCCTCTGAATGATAGAAGATTGTGAACACCAGGATAGTGTCCGGCTCTGCAAAATAAATTCCACATTCCACTGTAGAGAGAATAATATATACACAAGTTCAATCTGCTGACATTTTTTGCGGCATGACGTCACACCACTACCAAGCCATTACTTGAATCGTTTTTTACTCTACCACCTCAGAGCATTTAGCGAAGCGGTTTCCTTGGCACGTCTTGTCGAAGCAGAGATCGTGTTCCCCTTAATCCGGGATTCTCATCAATACGGACGTGGGTAACCCAACCGCGCCATTGATGGTGACGCTTGGGGGATAAGCGAGTTTTACCAGGCCGGTGGGGGACGCGTAGACTTCGCCCGCCCATATAAGGGATAAGGATTCACCTTTTCACCTACGCCTTCTTCCTCCTTTGCTTATCCATCTCCGCGCACTCGAGCTCCAGCGCCCAAGCCCGCACATCTCGTCTCAACCTTCCCCAGTCATGTCTGGAGCGGGAGGCAAGTGGATGACCTCCTCCGTTACGGAGGAGTACATCGAAAGACTGCGCAGCGCCGGCTACCTGTCTTGCGACATCGTGCACTGGCTGCCCGACAAGGGGCAGCTCATCCCCACCCCCAGGCCCCATGAGAGGGTCGTTTTTCTTCCCCACTTCCTCCGCGGACTGGGCTTTCCACTTCACCCCTTTGTCCGGGGGCTCATGTTCTACTACGGCCTGGATTTCCATGATCTGGCGCCGAACTTCATCCTCAACATCTCGGTGTTTATCGTCGTGTGCGAGGCCTTCCTCTGCATCCAGCCCCACTTCGGCTTGTGGCTCAAGACCTTCAATGTCAAGCCGAAGGTAGTGAAGGGCACTCAAGCGGAGTGCGGAGGCGCCATGATGGGCAAGATGCCCAACGTCCTTTGGTTCGAAGGGGCCTTCGTGGAATCCGTCAAGGGGTGGCAATCGGGGTGGTTCTATATCGCCGACTCGCGCGACCCTACGTGGGCGGCGGCCCCCGAGTTCAGATCTGGTATCCCCACGCAGCTCACCTCCTGGAAAGAGAAGGGCTTGCTGTGGGGTAGTTCGGAGGAGCTGACGGGACTCCAAGCCTGTATCCAGAAGCTGGTGAAGAAGCTCAGGCTGGTTAACGTGCTCCAAGTCATGCTCGTCCGGCGAATTCTCCCATGCCAAGAACGGGCATTCAATCTGTGGGAGTTCAATCCGGAACAACACCAGGCGCTGAGTGGGCTCTTCGACACGATGTAATAAGGCGCCTGGAGGGTGCTGTTTAAGGGCGCCGAAGCCCCCGCATCCGCGACTGAAGATCGCGGATTTCGCTCGCAGCGCCAAGCCGACGAGGTAAGTGATTCTACCCCTTTACGGGACACTTGCTTTTCATAGTTTGACTCTATGCGGGTTTTAATTTCCCCTTTTCCTTTGACAAGACTGGATGAGGAAGGCGGAGCAGATTATCTGCCCGGCTCCCATGCCAGAAAACCCAGTAGACGCCCGTCTAGCAAGGCTGCTGGTTCCGGCACCGCACGTGGTGCCGGAGAAGAAGGCCAAGAAGGAGGCCACGGGTGCTCGAAAGAGTTCCCACTTTCAGGTGTTCGACGACTCCGGGGCGGACTCCTCCCCCGAAAACGAGGAGGAGAAGGAGGACTCTCTCCCAGAGGAGGGAGAGAGGAAGAGGAAGGCTTCCCCAACAGGGGAGGTCGAAGGGTCCAAGAGGGGAAGGACTATTCCCCCAGACAGCTCCGCAAACATCAACGTTGGCGAGGAAGAATGGCCTTCAAGGGCCAGGCCTCCAGCGAGATCGTAAGTATCCGAATTCCTGAATGATTTATAATTTCTTTTTCTGCGTCACATAGTGTCATTCTAATGCCGCATGCTGCCTGTAGTCCGGCCAATGATGATCTCCCCGCTTCATCGAGAGGGTCGTTGGCTCCGTCGGATGTAGACTCCATCTCGACCGCCTTCACCCCTCGCGACACCGAGGACGCCAAGGTGGGATCCCAAGAAGGGCCCCATCAGGGGGAGGCTCCGGAGGCGCCACAAGGCAGCCTCCCGGACTTTGCGTCGGACTCCACATCAGAACCCGCAGTGGTTCTAGAGTCCGGCCAGCGGCCCCTTCGCACGAAGGGCAAGACCGTGACGCCGGCGGCTTCCGTCCAACCGAAGGCGCCGGACAATTTGTTGGAGGCGCTCCAAAGCGCTTCCATCGAGGAAGAACACCGCACTATTATGAGTGCGGTGATTCAGAAGGTACAGCTCGCCAAGAGCGGGCTGACCGAAGCCTGCAGTAGCCTTCTATCAGGCTTTGAGGTAAGAAGATAAAAATATGCAATGTAATACCGCATAGACAGTAGCCCCTGATGCTTGGTTCGGTGTTCGGAAAGAAAAGCCGGACTGAGGATCTGAAAAAAAAGAAGATATACGCAGGGTTGCTAAAAATTATGTCAATATGGGTTGCAGGCTGCGCTGCTGACCTCTGCCGCACTGACTACGGAGGTCGGTGCTTTGAAGCAGGAGCTCGAGCGGTCCGAGCAAGAGCTCGGCCGCGCCAAGAAGCAGCTCCAGGACAAATAAGGTGAGTAACACCACTTTGAACTTGTACCTTACAGAAAAGGATTTAGGTTGCAACAAAAAATAACAAGGATAACATGGGTACTGCAGGGGCCACGAACAAGGTGGTGACCCTGAAGGAGGTCGTGTCCGCGGCCGAACACAATGCGGCCGCGGAGCGGGCAGAGCGAGAAAAGCAGGAGGCGCAGGTGGCGGTGGTTCGGCAAGAGCTCCAGGCTCTCATGGAAAAGCATGAGAGTTTGGAGCGTGACTCAAAGACTCGAGAGTCCGAGCTTGCCTCGGCTCTCGAAAGTGCCAAACTGCCAAGGCCGATGCCCATAAGTCCCTTCAGGAGATTGAGTTGGTGAGGAAGATAGCGGCGGGTAAGGCATTTTTCATGCAAAGCAAGCATGTGAATGTAAATTATGTGTTACTTACCCGAATTCGGAGCTCTCCAGGGGCGTTTGCAGATCTGCCTCGCAGTGTGTCTGATGCCGCTGCATTCTACCGAGCCGAGGAGGGGAGCTCAACGGAGAAGGTCTTCTGGTCTCAGTATGCTGAGGCCGGCCATCCGGTGCCCCCTAGCGACCAGCTGAAGCAGCTGGTCGAGCTCCACAAGGCGGCCGAGCAGGCCATGAAGGGCCTCATAGTCCGGCTGTGGCCTGGAGAGGCCATGCCTGGGAGCTACTTCGGCCTCGTGCGACGGTTGGTGGATGCGTGCCCCTGGGTGGAGGTTATCAAGCGCTCCGCCTGTATTGAAGGTGCTCGTCGGGCCCTTGCCCGCGCAAAGGTGCATTGGGGCAAGCTGGATGCGGAGAAGCTAATCACTGACGCGCCACCAGCGGGCAAGGAATATCGTACGCCCGAGATGTACTATAAGACTGTCCTGAAGGGTGCCCGCAAGATTGCGGATGAGTGCCCCAGGATGTAATTATTGAGTAAATTCGCAATGTGTTATCCTGTGCGCTGAAAACTTTGTTCATATGCGCTAAGCAACGCTTGTTAATTTAAAATATTACCTTCTGTGCGGCCGTTTATTAAATCTGAGAGATGGCAAGTCGTCGGCTTCAGCCCCCATGCCACGAGTGCTGGGGTGTTCGGGATAAACTTGAGCACTCTTGTTCCCATTTTTGGGTCCATCTAGGGAGGCGCTCAACACAACGAACAAGGCAACCGGACTTATAGTGCTTGAACACTCTCACTTAGCCATAGAATTCTATAATTTTAAATTTCGGCGAAGCCCCTAGTATTCGGAAGACCGAATTTGGGGCGCTATCCACGCCTTCGTCGGACATTATCCGGAACTTCGCTCGAAGCGGCGTAGGTCTTTAAGGACCCGAAAAGACCTCTCGAACAGCGACCAGTCTCTCGCCTTATCATGACAGTCAGTTTTAGCTTTCTCCACTGAGGCGTTAACCCGGCTCAACCGGGGCGCAATCGCAGTGGTTCTCCCAGTGCTACCTTAGCCGATAGAACGGAACGTAAGGTGCCAAACATGGGAGCCGGGCAAACCCAACTATTGACCCAAGACATGATTCGGAGCCGATTCATATAATGCTATAAGTTCGGGGTGCCGCACTTGTGAAAGTGTTCGGACTTTATCACACCATAATGCGGGGAACATAAGCCCCTGGTGTATTTGGCCGTACCAAAATGTACGGATGCAACATGTCGTAAATGAACATATATATATATAAGGTAATGCAATTATGGGCAAAAAGTGCTGCATTTTATTCGAGAAGATCTGCTATGAGTGCGGAATGATACAAATAGTGCGGAAAGCAAGGGATTGGACGAATTAAAGGCGTCTCCCTCCAGGGGTAGGCCGCGGAATGGTGTATTTAACAAATTTAATGCTCGTAATGGAGACCACCTGAGTGTTCGTCGCAGCCTTTGTCCCTCCCTGGCTGTTGCATCATGAGTTCGGCAGGTTCGCCGCCGGACAGAGTTCTGTATAAAAAAGAGAGAAATAAAAGATAAAAAGAGCGACACACTTGGGAGCCCCTGGTGTGGTCGAACCGCACTCTGGGTCTGTTGTGGTTGTGCCTCTCCCCCTATGCCCATGGTATCTCCAGGGCGTAATTATGTACGCGGAGAGTTTGTCTTACAATTGTGCGAGGGCTGGGGTTGAGGCCGCATTGCTACGCGTGCTCGGAACGTGCCAGGTGGTCTTGGTTGATGTTGCTCCGGGCGCGTTTGGCCGTGTCCGGTCGTTTAACGGCCGGACTCGAAAATTGCCTTAAAAGGCTGCTCTGTACTTCTGCCGCGAGAGCCGCTGTATGTTCCTCCGTTCGGAGGGAGCGTTCCATGTTTCCATTGACCGTGATGACTCCACGAGGGCCTGGCATCTTGAGCTTAAGGTATGCATAATGCGGCACCGCGTTGAATTTTGCGAACGCGGTTCGTCCGAGCAGAGCGTGATAGCCACTGCGGAACGGGACTATGTCGAAGATTAACTCCTCGCTTCGGAAATTATCCGGGGATCCAAAGACCACTTCCAGTGTGACTGAGCCTGTACAACTGGCCTCGACACCTGGTATGACGCCTTTGAAGGTTGTCTTTGTAGGTTTAATCCTTGAAGGGTCTATGCCCATCTTGCGCACTGTATCCTGATAAAGCAGGTTCAGGCTACTGCCGCCGTCCATCAGGACTCTCGTGAGGTGAAATCCATCGACGATTGGGTCTAAAACCAATGCGGCGAATCCGCCATGGCGGATACTGGTCGGATGGTCTCTTCGATCGAAAGTGATCGGGCAAGAGGACCATGGGTTGAATTTTGGGGCGACTGGCTCCATCGCGTATACGTCCCTTAGTGCACGCTTCCGCTCCCTCTTGGGTATATGCGTTGCGTATATCATGTTTACCGTCCGAACTTGAGGGGGGAATCCCTTTTGTCCTCTGTTGTTCGGCGGCCGGGTCTCTTCCTCGTCATCGCTGTGTAGCCCCTTGTCATTGTTTTCGGCGATTAATTTGCCTGCCTGCTTGAATACCCAACAATCTCTGTTGGTGTGGTTAGCTGGCTTTTCGGGGTTCCATGTATTTGACAGGAGCGGTCGAGTATTCGGTCCAAATTGGACGGGCCCGGAGTGGTTCTTTTGAATGGCTTCTTCCGTTGACCGGGCTTGGAGCCTCGGAATCCGGCGTTGACTGCCGTATCCTCATTGCTGTCGCCGTTAATGCGGCGTTTGTTTTTGTTTTGACGCGACCTGCCATTGCGGTCCTTGGTATCCGGACTGCCAGCGTTTTTGCTGAGGTTGTTGCTGCGAGCTAGCCAGCTATCCTCTCCCACACAGAAGCGGGTCATGAGTGATGTGAGGGCTGCCATGGATTTCGGCTTTTCCTGTCCTAGGTGCCGGGCCAGCCACTCGTCGCGGATGTTATGTTTGAAGGCAGCGAGGGCCTCTGCATCCGGACAGTCGATGATTTGATTTTTCTTTGTTAAGAACCGTGTCCAGAATTGCCTGGCCGATTCGTCTGGCTGCTGGATTATGTGGCTTAGGTCATCTGCGTCCGGTGGTCGCACATACGTGCCCTGGAAGTTGTCGAGGAATGCGGCTTCCAGGTCTTCCCAGCATCCAATTGACTCTGCGGGCAGGCTGTTAAGCCAATGCCGAGCTGGTCCTTTAAGCTTGTGCGGGAGATATTTGATGGCGTGAAGATCGTCGCCGTGGGCCATATGTATATGGAGGAGATAATCCTCAATCCAAACCGCGGGGTCTATTGTGCCATCGTAGGATTCGATATTAACGGGTTTAAACCCTTCAGGGATTTGATGATCCATTACTTTGTCAGTGAAGCATAGTGGGTGTGCGGCGCCTCTGTATTGAGCAATATCGCGACGTAGCTCGAGAGAGCATTGTCTGCTGTGTTCGGCCCGGCCGGAGTAGTTGTATCCAGCGCGATGGTATTCGTCGTGGGTCTTAGGGCGCCCACGTGATCCATAGATAGATCTGGATTGTCTTGCCTTGTCCTCCAATATATCCTGCAAGTCCGGCGCGTTCCCCCGTGGCTTCATGTTTTTTGAGCGATGCCGGGGTACGGTTTTTGTGGAGGGCTTGCACGCCTCTCTGTCGCGGCCATGAGGTGGTCGGTCTGCCGTATTGTGCACTGGTGATGCAGGTTTGTACGCTTCCTCCTCTAGTCGGGGGAGCAACTTGCGTTTTGGGTAACTTTTGGAGGGGCGTTCGAGTTCATACTCTTCGGCCGCGAGGACCTCGGTCCATCTGTCGGCCAGTAGGTCTTGATCAGCTTGAAGCTGTTGCTGCTTTTTCTTTAGGCTGTTTGCCGTGGCCATTAGCCTGCGTCTGAAACGCTCTTGTTCTACGGGATCCTCAGGCACGACGAATTCGTCGTCGTCGAGGCTTGCCTCGTCTCCGGAGGGAGGTATGTAATTATCATCCTCGACCTCTTCGTCTGCCGCCCTCTCGTGAGGGCTTGCTTCTGCCTCCTCCTGCGCTGGATCATGCTGGTGGGGGTTGTCTTCGACACTTTTTGGGGTGTTATTATCTCCTGTGCCGGAATCTCTATTCTTGCTGTGGCGGGATTTAGAGCGGCGCCGCTGATGTCAGCGCTTGGGCTGTTTCTTTAAGGAATCGGCCTCCGTTGCTTCTTCGCCGTCCCCATCTTTTGGGGTGTCCACCATATATATGTCGTATGACGAGGTGGTCTTCCAGTGTCCTGTAGGCACTGGTTCTTGATAGTCTCCGGCATCGTCGTCCATACCGTCGATGTCTTCGAAGTCGTAGTCGAGTACGTCGGTTAGATCGTCGACGGTGGCTACGAAGTGGGTGGTGGGTGGGCTCTGAATTTCTTCGTCGTCCGTGTCCCAACCATCCTGGCCGTAGTTCGGCCAGGGCTCTCCGGATAGCGAGAGATGCTTCAGCGAATTTAAGATATCGCCGAAGGGTGAGTGCTGAAAGATGTCCGCAGCGGTGAATTCCATGATCGGCGCCCAGTCGGATTCGACTGGCAGGGGCAGGAGGTTCGGAGTCCGGCAGAGAGTCCGGCACCTCGGAGTCATGAGCTTTATGCGGGACAAGGTAAGTGTTCGGCTCCATCGCCGTAGAAGTTGCAGCTCCCGAGGCGGTGTCCAGCCATCCGTCCTCGATCTGAGCGATCGGCTCCGGACTATGGGTCGGAGCGGATTCGTGTGCGGCCTCCAAGGTGCTGTCCGGCGGCAGAGTTAGGTCGTGCCCATCGTGACAGCGCGGCACGCTCGGCTGTGGCTCAGATCCATCGAAGATCAAGTCCCCGCGGATATCGGCCGTGAAGTTTAGGCTTCCAAACCTGACCTGACGGCCAGGGGCGTAGCTTTCGATCTGCTCCAGATGGCCAAGTGAGTTGGCCCGCAGTGCGAAGCCGCCGAATACGAAGATCTGTCCGGGGAGAAAAGTCTCACCCAGGACTGCGTCGTTGTCGATTGAAGAGGCCATCAAGCCTATCGGTGACGACACAGAGGAACTCTCAATGAAAGCACCAATGTCGGTGTCAAAACCGGCGGATCTCGGGTAGGGGGTCCCGAACTGTGCGTCTAGGCGGATGGTAACAGGAGACAAGGGACACGATGTTTTACCCAGGTTCGGGCCCTCTTGATGGAGGTAAAACCCTACGTCCTGCTTGATTGATATTGATATTGTGGATGTTTACAAGAGTGGATCTACCACGAGATCAAGGAGGCTAAACCCTAGAAGCTAGCCTATGGTATGATTGTAATGGTTGTTGTTGTGTCCTACGGACTAGAGCCATCCGGTTTATATAGACACCGGAGAGGGCTAGGGTTACATAGAGTCGGTTACAATGGTAGGAGATCTACATATCCGTATCGCCAAGCTTGCCTTCCACGCCAAGGAAAGTCCCATCCGGACACGGGACGAAGTCTTCAATCTTGTATCTTCATAGTCTTGGAGTCCGGTCGATGATGATAGTCCGGCCGATGATAGTTCGGCTGATGATGGTAGTCCGGCTATCCGGACACCCCCTAATCCAGGACTCCCTCACCCCTAACATGAGATACAACAACCCTAGTTGATCATGAGCTGTATACATAAAAACAGATCATTTGAAGGAGTTTGCAAACAAATTTCGGAGGTAGTCCGATTAGAAGTAGTGGACTCATATGAATAATTGGGGGTTTATGGAAGTGGATGCTACAAGCAGTATTCCCGCTGTAAGTGTACTAGAAAAACAGAAGTGCACAACTGAAGAGCGACAACGGCCATGAACATGCATTAAAATTAATAGACACTGAGTACAAGCATGAGTAGGATATAATCCACCATGTGAAGGCTATGTTGATTTTGTTTCAACTACATGCGTGAACATGTGCCAAGTCAAGTCACTCGAATCATTCAAAGGAGGATACCACCCTATCATACCACATCACAACCATTTTAATAGCATGTTGGCATGTAAGGTAAACCATTATAAGCTCCTAGATAATTAAGCATGACATAAGCAACTATAATCTCTAATTGTCATTGCAAATATGTTTATTCATAATAGGCTGAATCAGGAATGATGAACTAATCATATTTACAAAAACAAGAGAGGTTGAGTTCATACCAGCTCCTCTTATCTCAATCATTTCATCATATATCATCATTATTGCCTTTCACTTGCACGACTGAACGGTGTGGATAATAATAATAGTGCACGTGCATTGGACTAAGCTGGAATCTGCAAGCATTCAATTCAAGGGAGAAGACAAAGTCATATGGGCTCTTGGTTAAAATAAATCAATGATGCATAAAAGATCCACTCAACATTTTCATTAAGGTCTTCTCCTCTCAACCCCCAAAGGAAAAGAAAATAAATAAAACTATTTACACGGGAAAGCTCCGAACAAGCAAAAAGAAGAACGAGAAATCTTTTTGAGTTTTTATTTTAATTAGTACTACTACAGGCATGGAAAATAAACTAGCTAAAGGTTAGTACTATTTTTTTGGTTTTTCTTAAGATTAATCAAACACACAAGAAGAAAGCAAGACGATAAAATAAACTAGCATGGATAGTACAATGAAAAAGTATGAGCACGGACACTAGAATGAGTGTGTGAACATGAATGCAAAGTCGGTGAGGAATACATACTCCCCCAAGCTTAGGCTTTTGGCCTAAGTTGGTCTATGCCCATGGATTCGAAGCTACTCTCCGGTCGTACTGAGGAGTATCATCTGGACCACTGGCTGGCAATCTCCTCCGGATTCCACTGATAAAATGATGGTTGAAGGGTAATGTTGGTCGGCCAGGCTCGAAGAGTCTATATGAAACTCGAAATGGGTCTCAGTATTCAGTTCAAAGAGGGTCATGCGTGTCTCACTGATGCTTTTGAAATCTCAAATGATACAATGTTTTATCAATTGGTTACGATAACTTGTGTCTACCAGCCTTATAATAGAAAAGTGGACTGGCAGGTTTTCTTCTTTCTCATAGTGCCTATATAGGTTCTGAAGTGTTTAGATGCTAGTCTTGAGCTTGCGTTGGTTTTCCTTGAAGAGGAAAGGGTGATGCAGCAAGGTATCAGTTTTGAGAACCAAGGTATCAATCCAGTAGGAGGCTCCTCACAAGTCCCACGACCTACACAACAACAAAGAACTTGCAACCAACGCGATAAAGGGGTTGTCAATCCCTTCACGGCCACTTGCGAAAAGTGAGATCTGATAGAGATAATATGATAAGATAAATATATTTTTGGTATTTTTATGATATAGATTGGAAAGGTAAAGATGCAAATAAAGTAGATTGAAAGCTTATATGATAAGAGATAGACCCGGGGGCCATAGGTTTCACTAGTGGCTTCTCTCAAGATAGCATAAGTATTACGGTGGGTGAACAAATTACTGTCGAGCAATTGATAGAAAAGCGAATAATTATGAGATTATCTAGGCATGATCATGTATATAGGCATCACGTCCATGACAAGTAGACCGACTCCTGCCTGCATCTACTACTATTACTCCACACATCAACCGCTATCCAGCATGCATCTAGAGTATTAAGTTCATAAGAACAGAGTAACGCATTAAGAAAGATGACATGATGTAGAGGGATAAACTCATGCAATATGATATAAACCCCATCTTTTTATCCTCGATGGCAACAATACAATACGTGCCTTGCTGCCCCTGCTGTCACTGGGAAAGGACACCGCAAGATTGAAACCCAAAGCTAAGCACTTCTCCCATTGCAAGAAAGATCAATCTAGTAGGCCAAACCACACTGATAATTCGAAGAGACTTGCAAACATAACTCAATCATACATAAAATAATTCAGAGGAGATTCAAATATTTATCATAGATAAACTTGATCATAAACCCACAATTCATCGGATCTCGACAAACACACCGCAAAAAGAGTTACATCAAATAGATATCCACAAGAGAGGAGGAGAACATGGTATTGAGATCTAAAAGAGAGAAGAAGCCATCTAGCTAATAACTATGGACCCGAAGGTCTGTGGTAAACTACTCACAACTCATCGGAGGGGCTATGGTGTTGATGTAGGAGCCCTCCATGGTCGATTCCCCTCCGGCGGAGCGCCGACGAAGGCTCCAAGATGGGATCTCGCGGATACATAAGGTTACGACAGTGGAAATTGTGTTTCGTGGCTCCCTGATGTTTCGGGATACGTGGGTATATATAGGAGGAAGAAGTACGTCGGTGGAAGCCCGAGGGGCCCACGAGACAGGGGGGCCGCCCTACAGGGGTGGCGCGCCCTCACCCTCGTGGCCGCCTCGGCTGCTTCTTGGCTTGCACTCCAAGTCCTCTGGATCACGTTTGTTCCAAAAATCACGCTCCCGAAGGTTTCATTCTGTTTGGACTCCATTTGATATTCCTTTTCTTCGAAATACTGAAATAGGCAAAAAAACAGCAATACGAGCTGGGCCTCCGGTTAGTAGGTTAGTCCCAAAAATGATATAAATGTGTAAAATAAAGCCCATAAACATCCAAAACGGGTAATATAATAGCATGGAACAATAAAAATTATAGATATGTTGGAGAGGTATCAAGCTTCCCCAAGCTTAATTCCTGCTCGTCCTCGAGTAGGTAAATGATAAAAACAAGATTTTTGATGTGGAATTCTACCTAGCATAATTCTCAAAGTAATTTTCTTTATTGTGGCATGATTGTTCAGATCCAAATGATTCAAGATAAAAGCATATAAAACATAAAAATAATAATTCCTCGAAGCATACTAACAAATAATCATGTCCAATCAAAATAGCATAGCCAAACAAAGCTTATTCCTACAAAATCATATAGTTAGGCCATGCTTCATTTTCATTACACAAAATACTCCCATCATGTACAACCCCGATGACGAGCCGAGCAATTGGTTCATACTTTTTAACGCGCTTCAACTTTTTCAACTCTTACGCAATACATGAGCGCAAGCCATGGATATAGCACTATGGTGGTATATGGTGGTGGTTGTTAGGACAAAAGGGAGAAGATAGTCTCACATCAATTAGGCATATCAACGGGCTATGGAGATGCCCATTAATAGATATCAATGTGAGTGAGTAGGGATTGCCATGCAATGGATGAACTAGAGCTATAAATGTATGAAAGCTCAACAAAAGAAACTAAGTGGGTGTGCATCCAACTTGCTTGCTTACGAAGACCTAGGGCATTTCGAGGAAGCCCATCATTGGAATATACAAGCCAAGTTCTATAATGAAAAATTCCCACTAGTATATGAAAGTGACAACATAGTAGACTCTCTATCATTAAGATCGTGGTGCTATTTTGAAGCACAAGTGTGGAAAAGAGATAGTAGCAATTGTCCCTTCTCTCTTTTTCTCTCATTATATATATTTCTCTTTTTCTTTTTCTTTTCCTTTTTTTCTCTTTTTTCTTTTTTCTTTGGCCTTCCTTTTTTTGGCCATTCTCTTTTTTTCTTTTTTTCTTTTTTAAAGTCCGAACTATCATCCCGACTTGTGGGGGAATCATAGTCTTCATCATCCTTTCCTCACTGGGACAATGCTTTAATAATGAAGATCATCACACTTTTATTGATTTACAACTCAAGAATTACAACTCAAAGCTAGAACAAGATATGACTCTATATGAATGCCTCTGGCGGTGTACCGGGATATGCAATGAATCAAGAGCGCATGTATGAAAATTACGAAGGTGGCCTTGCCACAAATACAACGTCAACTACATGATCATGCAAAGAGCAATATGACAATGATGGATGCGTGTCATAATAACGGAATGATGGAAAGTTGCATGGCAATATATCTCGGAATGACTATGGAAATGCCATAATGGGTAGGTGTGGTGGCTGTTTTTAGGAAGGTAATAATGGGTGCATGATGCCGGCGAAAGTTGCGCGGTATAAAAGAGGCTAGCTAAGTGGAAGGATGAGTGTGCGTATATCCATGGACTCACATTAGTCATAAAGAACTCATATACTTATTGCAAAAGTCTACTTAGCGCTCGAAGCAAAGTACTACTATGCATGCCCCTAGAGGGATAGATTGGTAGGAAAAGACCATCGCTCGTCCCCGTCTGCCACTCATAAGGAAGACAATCAAAGAGCACCTCATGCAACAAATCGGTCACACAACTTTTACCATACGTGCATGCTACGGGACTTGCCAACTTCAACACAAGTATTTCTCAATTTCATAATTACCCACTAGCATGACCCTAACATTACTACCTTTATATCTCAAAACAATTATCAAGCATCAAATTGATCCTAGTGTTTAATGCACTTTCTATGATAGTTTTTATTATACCCAAATTGGATGCTCATCATTCTAGGACCAAATTCATAACCATAGCAAATACCATGCTGTTCTAATATACTCTCAAAATAATATAAGTGAAGCATGAGAGACTAGCAATTTCTACAAAATTAAGCCACCGCCGTGCTCTAAAATATAGAAGTGAAGCACTAGAGCAAAAACTATCTAGCTCAAAAGATATAAGTGAAGCACGTAGAGTGTTCTAATAAATTTAAATCAAGTGGGCTTCTCCCAAAAGATGTGTACATCAAGGATGATTGTGGTAAACAAAAATCAAATACTAATATCATACACGACCCTCCAAGCAAAACACATATCATGTGGCGAATAAAAATATAGTTCCAAGTAAAGTTACCAATGAACGAAGACGAAAGAGGGGATGCCTTCCGGGGGCATCCCCAAGCTTAGACTTTTGGCTATCTTGAATATCTTGGGGTGCCATGGGCATCCCCAAGCTTAGGCTTTTGCCACTCCTTATTCCATAGTCCATCAAATCTTTACCCAAAACTTGAAAACTTCACAACACAAAACTCAACAGGAAATCTCATAAGCTCCGTTAGTGAAGAAAACAAAACCACCACATAAGGTACTGTAATGAACTCATTCTTTATTTATATTGGTGTTAAACCTACTGTATTTCCAACTTCTCTATGGTTCATACCCCTAATACTAGCCATAGATGCATCAAAATAAGCAAACAACACACGAAAAACAGAATCTGTCAAAAACAGAACAGTCTGTAGCAATCTGTAACTTAAGAATACTTCTGGAACTCTAAAAATCCTACCAAAATAGGAAGTCCTGGAAATTTGTCTATTGATCTACAGCAAAAATAATCAACGCAAAAGCACGTTTCTGTGATTTATTGATTTTTTTCTCGTGAGTGCAAAGTTTCTGTTTTTCAGCAGAATCAAATTAACTTTCACCCAAGGTTATCCTATAGGTTCTACTTGGCACAAACACTAACTAAAGCAATAAAACACATCTCAACAGAAACTAAATAAATTATTTATTACTAAACAGGAACAAAAAGCAAGGAACAAAAATAAAATTGGGTTGCCTCCCAACTAGCGCTATTGTTTAACGCCCCAAGCTAGGCATAAATGCGAGGATAGATCTAAGTAGTGCCATAATAAGAAGATAGATCACGAAAACTCATCTCATATTCTCTACGTTCAGCAGCAAGTTTTCTTTGAGGCAAAAAAGTAATCAAAAGGGCTAAATTTAATGGGACAAAAGTCCCCAAGATCGATCTCAAGAGGTATGGGTTCCTCCTTTGGCCCTTCATATTGCACAACTAATTCATCATTATAAGCATTCTTTTGGCCAAACTTCGTGAGCCTATACTCAAGAGAGTATCCTAGCTCATTGTTACGAAGGGAAAATCAATATTAAGTTCGGAAATTCTATTAACTAGGACATTGGTAGGAACCTTTTTTCTAAGGTTTTCGTTAAAAGAAACATAGTCCAAAGATTGAAAACGCCTAATTTCCTCTTGATCAAAGAGGATCGCTTCTATGGGAGGACGGCCGGCGTCCACCCTATAGTGCGCAAAGATTTTTTTGGCCTCTTTTATTATGAATATAAACTCATGTGCCAAAAAGATAGTAGCAGCGCGCTTAACAGAAGAATGCTCAATATTAGAAAATTCAAGGAAAATTCTTTGTATGCAAGGATGCATATGCATAAATTGTCTTTCAAGCTCAACTACAAGCATGGCAATAGCATCCGCAAGACTACTAGTTCACCCATAGAAGGTACATCACTGACACAAGTAAAGAAGTCTTTAATAACCCCTTTTCCAATAATATTACCACTACCAATTAGAAACTTTTTAGTATGCAAGATAGGGGGGTCTTCAAAAGGAGCATCATAATTCTCCATGTTATCATTATCTTCCATATTGACGATAATCTCCCCAATTTCAGACATAACGGCAAACAAAAGCGAGGAGGAAGAAGAGGGCAAGCAAGCAAGAGAGAGAGAGGAGATTGGGAAAGAAAGGGCGAATAAAACGGCAAGGGTGAAGTGGGGGAGAGGAAAACAAGAGGCAAATGGCAAATAATGTAAATGCGAGGGAGATGAGTTTGTGATGGGTACTTGGTATGTCTTGACTTGAGCGAAGACCTCCCCGGCAACGGCGCCAGAAGTCCTTCTTGCTACGCCTTGAGCTTGCATTGGTTTTCCTTGAAGAGGAAAGGGTGATGCAGCACAGTAGCATAAGTATTTACCTCAGTTTTTGAGAACCAAGGTATCAGTCCAGTAGGAGGCTCCTCACAAGTCCCACGCACCTACACAAACAAACAAAGAACCCGCAACCAACACAATAAAGGGGTTGTCAATCCCTTCATGGCCACTTGCAAAAGTGAGATCTGATAGAGATAATATGATAAGATAAATATATTTTTGGTATTTTTATGATATAGATTGGAAAAGTAAAGATGCAAATAAAACTAGATTGAAAGCTTATATGATAAGAGATAGACCCGGGGGCTATAGGTTTCACTAGTGGCTTCTCTCAAGATAGCATAATTATACGGTGGGTGAACAAATTACTGTCGAGCAATTGATAGGAAAGCGAATAATTATGAGATTATCTAGGCTGATCATGTATATAGGCATCACGTCCGTGACAAGTAGACCGACTCCTGCCTGCATCTACTACTATTACTCCACACATCGACCGCTATCCAGCATGCATCTAGAGTATTAAGTTCATGAAGAATAGATTAACGCATTAAGAAAGATGACATGATGTAGAGGGATAAACTCATGCAATATGATATAAACCCCATCTTTTTATCCTCGATGGCAACAATACAATACGTGCCTTGCTGCCCCTACTGTCAGTGGGAAAGGACACCACAAGATTGAACCCAAAGCTAAGAACTTCTCCCTTGGCAAGCAAGATCAATCTAGTAGGCCAAACCAAACTGATAATTCGAAGAGACTTGCAAAGATAACTCAATCATACATAAAGAATTCAGAGGAGATTCAAATATTTCTCATAGATAAACTTGATCATAAACCCACAATTCATCGGATCTCGACAAACACACCACAAAAAGAGTTACATCAATAGATATCACAAGAGAGGGGAGAACATTGTATTGAGATCCAAAAAGAGAGAAGAAGCCATCTAGCTAATAACTATGGACCCGAAGGTCTGTGGTAACTACTCACAACTCATCGGAGGGGCTATGGGTTTGATGTAGAAGCCCTCTGTGGTCAATTGCCCCTCCAGCGGAGCGCTGGCGAAGGCTCCAAGATGGGATCTCGCGGATACAGAAGGTTACGGCGGTGGAAATTGTGTTTTCGTTGGCTCCCTAGATGTTTTCGGGTACGTGGGTATATATAGGAGGAAGAAGTACGTCGGTGGAGCCTGAGGGGCCCACGAGACAGGGGGCACGCAGCCCTAGGGGGCGCGCCGGGCACCCTCGTGGCCGCCTCACTTGTTTCTTGACTTGCACTCCAAGTCCTCTTGATCACGTTTGTTCCAAAAACATCGCTCCCGAAGGTTTCATTCCGTTTGGACTCCGTTTGATATTCCTTTCTTCGATATACTGAAATAGGAAAAAAACAGCAATTCGGGCTAGGCCTCCGGTTAGTAGGTTAGTCCCAAAAATGATATAAAAGTGTAAAGTAAAGCCCATATACATCCAAAACGGGTAATATAATAGCATGGAACAATCAAAAATTATAGATACGTTGGAGACGTATCAACAAGGTGTGAAGCATAGATACCTCCAAAGATGGGGCCCTTTGTATGGTTCAGACTTAATCGTTTAGCAATAATAGCACCTATACTAACAGAGTAATCACAAAATAAAGCATGGAATAAAATAATAATATCAAGAACACTAAGATTTCCACAGTTTCCGCGACCAATTAAGCATCCACTAGCTAATATTGCAAAGTAGCGTAAAATAGGAAAATGTATGCTAGTAATTCTCGCATCAAAAACCTTCTACGTTTCCCCTACAGTAACAGTATCAATAAATCCATCTGCATCTTTACGATGTGGCTCCTCTAATCTGCCCTCGAAGGGTATCTTGCAAACCGCACAAAATTCATATAGTGACATCTCCCTATCAACATCATATAATTTAAACTCTACTGAAGGAGGTGATCTCTTTGGATAAAAATAGAAATTTTGCATGAAAGTATTGGTGAGTAAGAGATACTGTTCGATCTAGTCGTGGAGGAAGTCGGTGAGGCCCGCATATTCAACCAATGAGTAAAAGTTATCATAAATCCTGACTGCTCTTAAGAAATCATCACAAGGCCATTCACACGGCCATACTTCCACCGCAGGAGGGAGATTATACTTGGGCTTTTCATTCTCCTTAGCTTGTTTATCCTTAGAGCCTTGGCTAGAAGAGCCCCTCAAGAAAAATCTCTTCATCTTTTCTGAAAATATCTGAATTTTTTAGCAACCTCAAAATAAAAGTAAACCCAACTCAATAAAATTGATAGCAACTACTCCCATAAGTGCCTAGAGCCTATATCATGCATTAGAACTACTTGGGACCAACTAAATTTAATATGCAAGCTCAAGAACCGGGTCACCTTAGTAGCAAGAATTTGCAATAAATAAAGCACTAGATCAAAAACTAATTGGACCATTGGAGGAGTCACATACCAAAGAACAATCCCCAAAGCAGTTTTGTGAATGGAGCTTTGAGCAAGGAGATCGAAAATGGCAGCAAAATTAGCTAGAACTCGTGCTTGAGCTGGATAGTGATTTTTTGGGAGGAAGAAGAAGTGTGTGGGTGAAGGAATAAGTGGAGGGGGGCACCATGGGCCCACGAGGTAGGGGGCGCGCCCTGTAAGGGTGGGCGAGCCCTGGACCCTCGTGGCCAGGTGCTTGCTCCCCCTGATGTGTTCTCAGTGCCAGATATTCTCAAATATTCCAAAAAATATATTAAATTGGCAGGGCATTTGGAGAACTTTTATTTTCAGGATATTTTTTATTGCATAGATAATTCAGAAAACAGACATAATATACTATTTTCATTTTATTTAATGTAAATAATAGAAAGTGAAAGGAGGGTACAGAAAGTTGTGCCCTCTAGCTTCGTCCATCTCATGCTCATCAAAAGTAATCTACTAACAAGGTTGATCTAGTCTTGTTAACAAACTCATTCCAAATCACATGAAACCAGAGAAATTTCAAAGTGACACTAAGTTACCTCAACGGGGATATGAACATCCCCAATAATAAGAATATCATACTTTTTCTTTGCAGTAGGAAGAGGAAATTCAGAAACTCCAATAATTATTGATGGAATTTTTCCAATAGAATTTATACTGTGAACTTGAGGTTGTTTCCTCGGAAAGTGTATCGTATGTTCATTACCATTAACTTGAAAGGTGACATTGCCTTTGTTGTAATCAATAATAGCACCTGCAGTGTTAAAAAATGGTCCAGTAAGGATAATCGACATACTGTTGTCCCCATGGATATCAAGAATGACAAAGTCTGTTAAGATAGTAACGTTTGCAACAACGACATGCATGTCCTCACAAATACCGATAGGTATAGCAGTTGATTTATCGGCCATTTGCAAGGATATCTCAGTAGGTGTCAACTTATTTAATTCAAGTCTACGATATAAGGAAAGAGGCATAACACTAACACCGGCTCTTAAATCACATAAAGCAGTTTTAACATAACTTCTTTTAATGGAGCATGGTATAGTGGGTACTCCTGGATCACCAAGTTTCTTAGGTATTCCACCCTTAAAGGTATAGTTAGCAAGCGTGGTGGAGCTTTCGGCTTTAGGTATCTTTCTTTTATTTGTAATGATATCTTTCATGTATTTAGCGTAAGGTTCGTCTTAAGCCTATCGGTTAAGCGCATACGCAAAAAGATAGGTCTAATCATTTCAGCAAAGCACTCGAAGTCCTCATCATCCTTTTTCTTGGATGGTTTAGGAAGAAATGGCATGGGTTTCTGAACCCATGGTTCTCTTTCCCTACCATGCTTCCTAGCAACGAAGTCTTTCTTATCATAACGTTGATTCTTTGATTGTGGGTTATCAAGATCAACATCAGGTTCAATTTCTATATCATTGTTATTGCTAGGTTGAGCATCTACATGAACATAATTATTAGCATTATCACTAGGTTCATGTTCATCACCAGATTGTGTCTACAGAAGGTTCAATTTCTATATCGTTGTTATTGCTAGGTTGAGCATCTACATGAACATCATTATTAGCATTATCACTAGGTTCATGTTCATCACCAGATTGTGTTTCAGCATCAGAGATAGAAATATCATTAGGATTCTCAGGTGTGTCTACAATAGGTTCATTAGAAGCATGCAAAGTCCTATCATTTTTCTTTTTCTTCTTTTTAGAAGGACTAGGAGCATCTAAATTATTTCTTTGAGAATCTTGCTCAATTCTCTTAGGGTGGCCTTCAGGATACAGAGGTTCCTGAGTCATTTTACCAGTTCTAGTAGCCACTTTAACAACAAGATCATGTTTATTATTTAGTTCATCAAGCAAATCACTCTGAGCCTTAAGTACTTGTTCTACTTGAGTGGTGACCATCGAAGCATGTTTACTGGTGAGTTTATGTTCACCCTTAACTCTGGACAGATAATCAATCAAGCGTTCAATCATATAAGAATTATTTTTAATTGTCTACTAACATAATCATTGAAATTTTCTTGTTGAGCCATAAAATCATCAAATTCATCTAAGCATTGGCTAGCAAACTTAGTAGACGGGATTTCAACTTTATCATATCTATAAAGAGAGATTACATTGACTACCTATGTCGGGTTATCAAGACCGTGTATTTCTTTGACAGGAGGTAAATTTTTAACATCTTCAGCTTTAATACCTTTCTGTTTCATAGATTTCTTTGCCTCTTGCATATCTTCAGGACTGAGAAATAGATGTTGGAAATATGCCCTAGAGGCAATAATAAAATGGTTATTATTGTATTTCCTTGTTCATGATAATTGTCTATTGTTCATGCAATAATTATATTGACCGGAAACCGCAATACATGTGTGAATACATAGACCACAACATGTCACTAGTGAGCCTCTAGTTGACTAGCTTGTTGATCAATAGATTGTCATGGTTTCCTGACCATGGACATTGGATGTCATTGATAACGGGATCACATCATTAGGAGAATGATGTGATGGACAAGACCCAATCCTAAGCATAGCACAAGATCGTGTAGTTCGTTTGCTAAAGCTTTTCTAATGTCAAGTATCATTTCCTTAGACCATGAGATTGTGTAACTCCCTAATACCGTAGGAGTGCTTTGGGTGTACCAAACGTCACAACGTAACTGGGTGACTATAAAGGTGCACTACAGGTATCTCCGAAAGTGTTTGTTGGGTTGGCACGAATCGAGACTGGGATTTGTCACTCCATATGACGGAGAGGTATCTCTGGGCCCACTCGGTAATGCATCATCATAATGACCTCAATGTGACTAAGTAGTTAGTCACAGGATCATGCATTACGGAACGAGTAAAGTGACTTGCCGATAATGAGATTGAACGAGGTATTGGGATACCGATGATCGAATCTCGGGCAAGTAACATACCGATTGACAAAGGGAATTGTATATAGGATTGATTGAATCCTCGACATCGTGGTTCATCCGATGAGATCATCGTGGAACATGTGGGAGCCAACATGGGTATCCAGATCTTGCTGTTGGTTATTGGCCAGAGAGCTGTCTCGGTCATGTCTGCATGATTCCCGAACCCGTAGGGTCTACACACTTAAGGTTCGGTGACGCTAGAGTTGTAATGGGAATAGTATGTGATTACCGAAGGTTGTTCAAAGTACCAGATGAGATCTCGGACGTGATGAGGAACTCCGGAATGGTCCGGAGGTAAAGATCGGTATATTGGACAAAGGGTATTGGAATCCGAAATTGTTCCGGGGATACCACGTGATGACCAGCGTGTCCGAAAGGGGTTTCGGAGGCCCCAACAAGTGTTGGGGGGCCTTATGGGCCAAGGGGAGGGGGCACATCAGCCCACTAAGGGGATGAGGCGCCCCTCCCACCCCATCTCATGTAACCTGGAGAGGTGGGGGCGCCACCCCTAGGGCAGCCACCCCTCCCGGCTTGGGGGGCAAGTTTCCTAGGGGTGGGGGGCGCCCAAACTTATCTAGGGTTTCCCATGTGGCCGCCACCCATCCCCTGGGGAACCCTAGGGCGCCTCCTCCACCCCCTTCCCCCTATATATAGTGAGGGAGAGAGAGGGCAGGCGCACCCCTTCCCCTGGCGCAGCCCCTACCTCCTCCAACACTTCCTCCTCCTCCGTAGTGCTTAGCGAAGCCCTGCAGGAGAACCACAAGCTCCAACGCCACCACGCCGTCGTGCTGCTGGAGTTCTCCCTCAACTTCTCCTCTCCCCTTGATGGATCAAGAAGGAGGAGACGTCCCCGGGCTGTACGTGTCTTGAACACGGAGGTGCCGTCCGTTCGGCGCTGAGATTGGAATCGACCGCGATCTGAATCGCTGCGTGTACGACTCCACCAACCGCATTCTTGTAACGCTTCCGCGTCATGATCTTCAGGGGTATGAAGATACACTCATCCTCTCCCTCCCTTGTTGCTAGAATCTCCATAGATTGATCTTGGTGATGCGTAGAAATTTTTGAATTTTTGCTACGTTCCCTAACAGTGGCATCATGAGCTAGGTCTATTGCGTAGATTCTATGCACGAGTAGAACACAAGTTGTTGTGGGCGTTGATTTTGTTCAATATGCTTACCGTTACTAGTCCTATCTTGTTTCGACGGTATTGTGGGATGAAGCGGCCCAGATCAACCTTACACGTACACTTACGTGAGAAAGGTTCCACCGACTGACATGCACTTGTTGCATAAGGTGTCTAGCGGGTGCCAGTCTCTCCCACTTTAGTCGGATCGGATTTGATGAAAAGGGTCCTTATGAAGGGTAAATAGCAATTGGCATATCACGTTGTTGTTTTTGCGTAGGTAAGAAACGTTCTTGCTAGAAACCCATAGCAGCCACGTAAAACATGCAACAATAATTAGAGGACGTCTAACTTGTTCTTGCAGGGTATGCTATGTGATGTGATATGGACAAAAGAATGTGTTGAATGATATGTGATTTGTGAGATTGATCATGTTCTTGTAATAGGAATCACGACTTGCATGTCGATGAGTATGACAACCGGTAGGAGCCATAGGAGTTGTCTTAATTTATTGTATGACCTGCGTGTCATTGAACAATGCCATGTAATTACTTTACTTTATTGCTAACCGTTAGCCATAGTAGTAGAAGTAATAGTTGGCGAGACAACTTGATGGAGACATGATGATGAAGATCATGATGATGGAGATCATGGTGTCATGCCGGTGACGAAGGTGATCATGCCGCGCCTCAAAGATGGAGGTCAAAGGCGCAAGATGATGATGGCCATATCATGTCACTTTATGATTTGCATGTGATGTTTGTCATGTTTACATCTTATTTGCTTAGAACGACGGTAGCATAAATAAGATGATCCCTCATTAAAATTTCAAGAAAGTGTTCCCCCTAAGTGTGCACCATTGTGATAGTTCGTTGTTTCGAAGCACCACGTGATGATCGGGTGTGATAGATTCTAACATTCACATACAACGGGTGTAAGCCAGATTTACACATGCAAAACACTTAGGTTGACTTGACGAGCCTAGCATGTACATACATGGCCTCGGAACACAAGAGACCGAAAGGTCGAACATGAGTCGTATAGAAGATACGATCAACATGAAGATGTTCACCGATGATGACTAGTCCGTCTCACGTGATGATCGGACACGGCCTAGTTGACTCGGATCATGTATCACTTAGATGACTAGAGGGATGTCTATTTAAGTGGGAGTTCATTAGATGAACTTAGTTATCATGAACATAGTCAAAAGGACTTTGCAAATTATGTCATAGCTTGCGCTTTCATTCTACTATTTTAGATATGTTCCTAGAGAAAATTTAGTTGAAAGTTGATAGTAGCAATTATGCAGACTGGGTCTGTAAACTGATGATTTTCCTCATTGCTGCATAGAAGGCTTATGTCCTTAATGCACCGCTCGGTGTGCTGAACCTCGAACGTCGTCTGTGGATGTTGCGAACATCTAACATACACGTTTTGATGACTACGTGATAGTTCAGTAATGTTAAACGGTTTAGAATTGAGGCACCGAAGACGATTTTGAAACGTCGCGGAACATATGAGATGTTCCGAGGGCTGAAACTGGGATTTCAGGCTCATGCCCACGTCAAAAGGGATGAGACCTCCGACGAGTTTCTTAGCCTACAAACTAAGGGCGAAAAGCTCAATCGTTGAGCTTGTACTCAGATTGTATGGGTACAACAATCACTTGAATCGAGTGGGAGTTAATCTTCCAGATGAGATAGTGATGTTTCTCCAAAGACATTGCCACCAAGCTACTAGAGCTTCGTGATGAACTATAACATATCAGGGATAGATATGTTGATCCTTGAAATATTCACATTGTTTGACACCGCGAAAGTAGAAATCAAGAAGGAGCATCAATTGTTGATGGTTAGTGAAACCACTAGTTTCAAGAAGGGAAAGGGCAAGAAGGGATACTTCATGAAATGGCAAATCAGTTGCTGCTCTAGTGAAGAAACCCAAGGTTGAACCCAAACCCGAGACTAAGTGCTTCTGTAATAGGGGGAACAGTCACTGAAGCAGAACTACCCTAGATACTTGGTAGATGAGAAGGCTGGCAAGGTCGACAGAAGTATATTGGATAATACATTATATTGATGTGTACTTTACCAGTACTCCTAGTAGCACCATGGTAATAGATACCGGTTCAGTTGCTAAGTGTTAGTAACTCAAAATAAAAGGCTACGGAATAAACGGAGACTAGCTAAAGGCGAGGTGACGATATGTGTTGGAAGTATTTCCAAGGTTGCTGTGATCAAACATTGCACGCTCCCTCTACCATCGAGATCGGTGTTAAACCTAAATAATTGTTATTTAGTGTTTGCGTTGAGCATAGACATGATTGGATTATGTCTATCGCAATACGATTATTCATTTAAGGAGAATAATGGTTACTCTATTTATTTGAATAATACCTTCAATGGTCTTGCACCTAAAATGAATGGTTTATTGAATCTCGATCGTAGTGATGCACATATTCATGCCAAAAGATATAAGATAGTAATGATAGTACCACATACTTGTGGCACTGCCATTTGAGTGATATTGGTACAAATCGCATGAAGAAGCTCCATGTTGATGGATCTTTGGACTCACTCGTTTTTGAAAAGATTGAGACATGCGAACCATGTCTATTGGTATATACGCATGAAGAAACTCCATGCAGATGGAACGTTTGGACTCACCTGATTTTGAATCACTTGAGACATGCAAATCAGACTGAAAGGCCTCGTTTTCAGTAAGATGGAACAAGAAAGCAACTTGTTGGAAGTAATACATTTTGAGTGTGCAGTCCAATGAGTGTTGAGGCACGCAGTGGATATCGTTATGTTCTTACTTCACAAATGATTTGAGTAGATGCCGAGTATACTTACTTGATGAAACACAAGTCTGAATTATTGAAAGGTTCAAGTAATTTTAGAGTGAAGTTGAAGATTGTCGTGACAAAAGGATAAAATGTCTATGATATGATCATAGAGATGAATATCTGAGTTACGTGTTTGGTACACAATTAAGACATTGTGGAAATTGTTTCACAACTAATACCGCTTGGAACACCATAGTGTGATGGTGTGTCCGAACATCATAGATGCACCCTATTGGATATGGAGCATACCATGATGTGTCTTATCGAATTACCACTATTGTTTATGGGTTAGGCATTAGAGACAACCGCATTCACTTCAAATAGGACACCACATAATTCCGTTGAGATGACAACGTATGAACTATGGTTTAGAGAAACCTAAGCTGTCGTTTCTTCAAAGATTGGGGATGCGATGCTTATGTGAAAAAAGTTTCATCCTGATAAGCTCGAACCCAAAGCGGATAAATACATCTTCATAGGACACCCGAAACAGTTGGGTATACCTCCTAATTCAGACCCGGAAGCAAAAGTGATTGTTTCTAGAAGCGGGCCCTTTCTCGAGGAAAAGTTTCTCTCGAAAGAATTGAGTGGGAGGATGGTGGAGACTTGATGAGGTTATTGAACCATCACTTCAACCAGTGTGTAGTAGGGCACAGGAAGTTGTTCCTGTGGCACCTACACCAATTGAAGTGGAAGCTGATGATAGTGATCATGAAACTTCGGATCAAGTCACTACCGAACCTCGTAGGTCAAGAAGGACGCATACTGCTTCAGAGTGGTACGGTAATCCTGTCTTGGAGGTCATGTTGCTAGGCAACAATGAACCTACGAGCTATGGAGAAGCGATGGTGGGCCCGGATTCCGACGAATGGCTCAAGGCCATAAAATCCGAGAGAGGATCCATGTATGAAAACAAAGTGTAGATTTTGGCAGAACTACTTAATGGTCATAAGGCTGTTGGGTACAAATGGATTTTAAAAGGAAGATGGACAATGATGGTAAGTGTCACCATTAAGAAAGCTCGACTTGTCGTTAAGATGTTTTCCGACAAGTTCAAGGAGTTGACTGCGATGAGACTTTCTCACTCGTAGCGATGCTAAAGAGTCTGTTGGAATTATATTAGCAGTTACTGCATGATTTATGAAATCTTGCAGATAGGATGTCAAAACATTATTTCCTCGATGATATTCTTGAGGAAAGGTTGTATGTGATACAACCAAAATGTTTTGTCAATCCTAAAAGATGCTAACAAGTATGCAAAGCTCCAGTAATCCTTCTATGGACTGGAGTAAGCATCTCGGAGATGGAATATACGCTTTGATGAGATGATCAAAGATTTTGGGTTTATACAAATTTTATGAGAAACTTGTATTTCCAAAGAAGTGAGTGGGAGCACTATAGAATTTCTGATGAGTATATGTTGTTAACATATTGTTGATCAGAAATGCTGTAGAATTTCTGGAAAGCATATAGGGTTGTTTGAAAGGTGTTTTTCAATGGAAAACCTGGATTAAGCTACTTGAACATTGAGCATCAAGATCTATAAGGATAGATAAAAAATGCTTAATAGCACTTTCAAATAAACACACACCATGACAAGATTTTGAAGTAGTTCAAAATAGATCAGCAAAGAAGGAGTTCTTGTCTGTGCTATATGGTGTGAGTATTGAGTAAGACTCAAGACCTGACCACGACAGAAGAGAGAGAAAGGACGAAGGTCGTCCCCTGTGCTTTAGACGTAGGCTCTACAGTATGCTATGCTGTGTACCGCACCTAAAGTGTGCCTTGCCATGAGTCAGTCAAGGGGTACAAGAGAGATCCAGAAATGGACCATAGGACAACGGTCAAACTTATCCTTAGTAACTAGTGGACTAAGGATTTTTCTCGATTATGGAGGTGGTAAAAGAGTTCGTCGTAAAGGGTTACGCTGATGCAAACTTTGACACTAATTCGGATTATTCTGAGTAGTAAACCGGATTCGTATAGTAGAACAGTTATTTGGAATAGCTCCAAATAGAGCATGGTAGCTGCATCTAGGAGATGACATAGAGATTTTCAAAGCACACACGGATCTGAAAGGTTCAGACCCATTGACTAATAACCTCTCTCACAAGCAAGATATGATCAAACCCCATGGGTGTTCATTCATTACAATCACATAGTGATGTGAACTAGATTATTGACTCTAGTGCAAGTGGGAGACTGTTGGGAATATGCCCTAGAGGCAATAATAAAATGGTTATTATTGTATTTCCTTGTTCATGATAATTGTCTATTGTTCATGCTATAATTATATTGACCGGAAACCGCAATACATGTGTGAATACATAGACCCTAACATGTCCCTAGTGAGACTCTAGTTGACTAGCTCGTTGATCAACAGATGGTCATGGTTTCCTGACCATGGACATTGGATGTCGTTGATAACGGGATCACATCATTAGGAGAATGAGGTGATGGACAAGACCCAATCCTAAGCATAGCACAAGATCGTGTAGTTCGTTTGCTAAAGCTTTTCTAATGTCAAGTATCATTTCCTTAGACCATGAGATTGTGTAACTCCCTGATACCGTAGGTGTGCTTTGAGTGTACCAAACATCACAACGTAACTGGGTGACTATAAAGGTGCACTACAGGTATCTCCGAAAGTGTTTGTTGGGTTGGCACGAATCGAGACTAGGATTTGTCACTTCGTATGACGGAGAGGTATCTCTGGGCCCACTCGGTAATGCATCATCATAATGAGCTCAATGTGACTAAGTAGTTAGTCACGGGATCATGCATTACAGAACGAGTAAAGTGACTTGCCAGTAATGAGATTGAACGAGGTATTGGGATACCGACGATCGAATCTCGAGCAAGTAACATACCGATTGACAAAGGGAATTGCATACTGGATTGATTGAATCCCCGACATCGTGGTTCATCCGATGAGATCATCGTGGAACATGTGGGAGCCAACATGGGTATCCAGATCCCGCTGTTGGTTATTGGCCAGAGAGCTGTCTCGGTCATGTCTGCATGATTCCCGAACCCGTAGGGTCTACACACTTAAGTTTCGGTGACGCTAGAGTTGTAATGGGAATAGTATGTGGTTACCGAAGGTTGTTTGGAGTCCCGGATGAGATTCCGGACGTGACGAGGAACTCCGGAATGGTCCGGAGGTAAAGATGGGTATATTGGACGAAGGGTATTGGAGTCCGAAATTGTTCTGGGGGTACCACGTGATGACCAGCGTGTCCGAAAGGGGTTTCGGAGGCCCCGACAAGCGTCGGGGGGCCTTATGGGCCAAGGGGAGGGGGCACATCAGCCCACTAAGGGGCTGAGCGCCCCTCCCACCCCATCTCACGTAAACTGGAGAGGTGGGGGCGCCACCCCTAGGGTAGCCACCTGTCACGCCCAATATGCGATACTATCCTAAAGAGACTCGAAGGCCCCATCAAGGATAGAACCGCATATTGAAACGCTTTTCCAAGGTGGATATCATTACATTAACATTACATAATAGATGGGGATACATACAAGAGGCATACAATGCCACACGAATACAACATCATCTTACATAAGAGCACCATCCGACTACGGATGAAACACAAACAGAAACTCAAACGACATCCACCCTGCTAGCCCAGGCTGCCGACCTGGAACCTATCCCCTGATCAAAGAAGAAGCGGAAGAAGAACTCCAAAACAAGCAAACATCGCTCTCGCGTCATGATCATCGCAAAACCTGTACCTGCAACTGTTGTTGTAGTAATCTGTGAGCCACGAGGACTCAGCAATCCCATTACCATGGGTAACAAGACTAGCAAAGCTTAATGGGTAAGGAAGGGGTAAAGTGGAGAGGTTGCAGCAGCAACTAAGCAAGTATGATAGCTAACATACGCAAATAAGAGCGAGAATAGGAGCAAAGGCACGGTCGTCAACTAGTAATGATCAAGAAATGATCCTGAACTCCTACTTACATCAAACATAACCCAAAACCGTGTTCACTTCCCGGACTCCGCTGAAAAGAGACCATCACGGCTACACACGCGGTTGATGTGTTTTAATTCGGATCTGGTGTCAAGTTATCTACAACCGGACATTAACAAATTCCCATCTGCCACATAACCGCAGGCACGACTTTCGAAAGATTATACCCTGCAGGGGTGTCCCAACTTAGCGCATGATAAGCTCTCGCGATCAATGAAGGATATTCCTTCTCCCAGGAAGACACGATCAGACTCGGAATCCCGGTTTACAAGACATTTCGACAATGGTAAAACAAGACCAGCAAAGCCGCCCGATGCACCGACAATCCTGATAGGAGCTGCACATATCTCATTCTCAGGGCAACACCAGATGAGACTAGCTACGAGTAAAACCAGACGTCAAGTTTCCCCGAGGTGGCCCCACAGGCAGCTCGGTTCAGGCCAGCACTTAGAGAAGCACTGGCCCCGTGGGGGCTAAAATAAAGATGACCCTCGAGAGAGCGACTCCCAAGGGAAAGTAGGTGGTGGTGACGCAAATGGTAAAACCAAGGTTGGGCCTTGCTGGAGGAGTTTTATTCAAAGCGAACTGTCGAGGGGGTCCCATTAATCACCCAACCGCGTTAGGGACGCAAAATCCGGGAACATAATACCGATATGATGGAAAATAGGGCGGCAAGAGTGGAACAAAACACCAGGCATAAGGCCGAGTCTTCCACCGTTTACCAAGTATATAGATGCATTAATTAAATAAGAGATATTGTGATATCAAAACATAATCCTGTCCACCATGGAGCAATCTTCAACTTCACCTGCAACTAACAACGCTATAAGAGGGGCTGAGCAAAGTGGTAACATAGCCAAACAACGGTTTGCTAGGAATGGTGAAAAGGTTAGAGGCTGACATGGAAATTTGGGGAGGTTTGAAGAACAAGTGATAGGTAGCGCAGCAAAGCGATAAAACGAAGCAACTAGCATAGCAATGATAGTAATGAGATCCAGGGTGATGGTCATCTTGCCTGAAATCCCGCTAGGAAGAAGAATGAGTCCATGAAGAAGATGAACGGATGAAGCCGAACCAAGCGTAGACGAACGAATCCTCACGATCGCAACGAAACGAGAACTATCGAGAAGAAGCACACAACATGGTAAACACACCACACATAACCATAACATGATGCTCAATCAAGCATGATGCATGACAAGGCTACATGAAGCTACCCATGGCAAGAGATGATGCAAACAAGAACAACACATCAAAGCAAGGTTAAATGAGGCCGGAAACAACATATAACAATTCCGGTAAGTCCTCATATGCAAATTTCGAAATTGGTCCAGATCTGAATAACACTTATGTTCAAGTTGTTAAACAGCAAGTTAAGATGCCCAAGATGATCTACACGAGATTCTAGTCAAGTTACATATAAAGTTCATTTAATTCGGAGCTACGGCCTAGAAGATACGAGCAAAACAAGTTGAACATGGCATTGATGCAAAATGCATACAAACATCCAGCAAACACCTCAAAACAAGGATGCAACATGATAATATGAAACTACATGCAAAATCAAGCAAGTTTCATATAGAGCACACTCAAAATGGAGCAACGGTTCAACACATACTCTATACAAGTTTAAAGGACAAACTGTCCAAAACAGCAACTAGGCATATGGCAAGCATCAAAACAACATGCTACAACACCCAAACATGAGTACAAAAGGTATGGACATGATGTACAGGTAAAGCATGACAAAACATGAACACTGAGCTATCTCCAGAAATCACTAGAACATGCTCAAAGACATGGCAAGATTGCAAACAATAACAGTTTATAGGCTTAGCAGAAATAACATCAGGTTGCAATGTTTAGAGCTATCAAACAACATGTTACAGCACGATATCATGGCAAACAAAGGCATGGAATGATACTACTAAATGCATAGAACAGAAGTCCTTTACTGAACTAATTCCGAAGATCAACAGAAAACATGGTAGCATCCATGCAAACATGGCAAATGATATGATAGATTCAGACATGGCAGGAACAACGATAAGTAGGCATGTTGGTGAGCTTGTACAACTCACCACATAGAAATACATGGCATGGAAAGGTGACCAACAGTAAGACCACATATTTATTAAGCTAAGAATAGCAAGAGCAAGTTCATAGGATGCATGGATCACTAGCAAATCGCATGGAAAAACTGAACTTAATGTTGACAGGCTGACAGCAACATTATTTAGCAACTTGAGAGCAAGAGTACAACAAGCTACAACAGGATATAAATGCAACCAGGGGCATGGATGGATAGTGCATGACATTTATAACAAAACATCCTTAGTGAAAATCTCCATATTGTGCATAGAATGACTTGTAGCAGCAGGTTTAGATAGCATCACGAAATAACAGATTCAGCCTCGCAAAATAGCAACAACAAGTACCATACTTAACAAGCTCGATGCACTCGCTAGAAGACCCACAAAATACATGGATGGCATCCCTGTAAAGATGGCATGATGTAGTTCAAAACACATGTAGATCTCATGCTCATAGGTTGCACACACAAAATGCAACAAAAATGACAAAACATCAAGTTATAACAGTTTCAGCAGATTAACATCATATAGCACTCTTGCAATGATGATTCATGCATCAAGATGGACTCAAACAAGCATGGAACAATGAAATGAAATGTAGAGCATCTCATGACGAACATTTTGATATATTATGCATGCAAAACGGAGCAGTACGCATGGAGATATGGCATGATGAATAGGGGCATAAAATGTTATAGATCTGGGGACTTAGCAGTTTTTCGGGGTCAACCTTAGGGTTTCTAGATCTGGCGCGCGCGTGGATCGAGGTTCACCGGAGAAGAGGACGGGGAGGCGGCCGGCAAGGTCGGAGAGGGGCGGATCCGGGCGCGGCCAACGAGGGGGCGGCGCTGGCAGCGAGGGCTGGCCCTCCGGCGACGGGAGGAGGCGGCGCCGAGCTTCTCCGGTGGCCGGTCCGGCAACGGGCGCCGGCGGGCGGCGGGGAGCTGGGGCTCGGGGCGGAGCCCGGCGGCAGCGGCGAGCACGGGGCTCGGGGTGGAGCAGCGGTGGCGGGGCGAGGTAGGCGCCTCGGGCCTGGCGGCGGCGGCGGCTGGGCCCGCGGGGGCCGGGGGCGGGCCGAACGGGCCAGCGCGGTGGCAAAGAGAGGAGGGTGATGTGGCGGCGCGGGGTTGGCTGGAGGGTGGTGGCGGATATGTCCGTCGGTGGCGGGGAAACGTCCGGCGGCGCGAGGGGAAGGGGGCTAGGGTTTGATCCGCAAATTTTTGGGAGGGGCACACATATATATAGGTAGAGGGAGCTAGGAGAGTCCAAATGGAGTGCGGTATTCGCCCACACGATCGTGTTCGAACGACCGAGAGCATGGAGGGGGTAAGGATGGCCTAGTGGGCTGTGGTGAAGGGGTGCTGGGCCACAAAGAGAAGGGGCTTTTGCGGCTACCCGGTTAACTGTTGGAGTATCAAACGGACTCCAAATGGCACAAAACTTGACAGGCGGTCTACCGGTGCTATACCAAGGCCGCTTGGCAAACCTCGGTCCATTCCGAGAACGTTTTTAACCCGCTCACGAAAACAAGGTCTGAGAGGGGCGACGGGCGTGCGCGAGAGGTCTGGACTCCGAACGGACAACAGAGAGAACCGGGAGAACCCAAACGGATGCAAGTTTTGAAAAACATGCGGATGAAATGCAGATGATGGCATGACAAAGTGCAACACACAAGCAAATGACATGGCAACAATGACGAATAACTGGCGGACACCTGGCGCAACGAATCTGGGGCGTTACAACACTCCTCCACTAACAAGAGATCTCGTCCCGAGATCTTAGGACCGAGACGGAAGGGAAAAGGGATGAGGTGAAATAAGAACTCAAGAGAAGAAAGCAGGGAATCGAGAGCACTCAAGAAGATGAGGGGAACGACGAGAATGACGAGGATCAAAGCTCATGGAATAAGACAGACTCTAAAAGCACTCCGGTTAGAACTAGATAGGAAAGGAATAAGAATGGAAAAATTTACGCAGTACTCCAACTGAACAAGGAAAGAATAGAACATGAATTTGAGAAGATGGAATGATACTTGACTAGAGGAACAACACAAAACCTCCGGAAGATTTGAAAGAGTGAATGAGAAGAACGGGGAAGAATATGACAACTTGTGCCGCGAATGAACTTGAAAGCATCTTTAGAAGGAAGGTTTTAAACGGAGTTGTTGAGAAAATCAACAACGAAAAGAATAAGCTTGTTGTGGACTTATGGAAAACATCTCAAAATTATGAGGTGATAACCGACCACAAGCAGAATTGATTGAATAACTGAGAAGACCGAAGGAATGCAAAGCTCCACTTCGGAAGAAAAAGGAAGAATTATTTGCACTTCGAGATGCAAGAAGGAAGATACTAGAACTCCTTGAACAAGAATCTTGATGAACACTTGAAAGAATGAATTAAATCATGAAGAACCACCATGAAGAACTCCGTTGACAAAAGGATGATGAGATAGAATGAAGGAAAAGAATAATATGAGCCTTGTGGTGATTAAAATGGAGGTCCCGACGAAATGGCCGAGGAAGTTTGAACTCTGGAAAAGAAAAGATGAAACACTTGGAACTAGAATTTATTCATCAAGAACAAACTCTGAAGGAAGGGATTACTCACTTGGATGAACTAAGAATAAGATTTATTGTATGCTTATCCTTCATCAAATTCAATTGATGAATAGCAATGGATTTTGCATACTACTTATTCTTCTTGAAAAGGATTAAGGGGTGTATAGCACAAAACTTGAGAAAGTCTTCATGAACCACCGATAGTATTGGAAAGAACGAATAAATTGATATGATAAACAAGGAAAAAGAATCTTGAACGAACCACCGTAAGAATTCGAAAGTGACTGATGAAAGAGAATGAATCACCGGGAAGAATTAGAAGAACAAATATGCTAGAGGGGATTTAGATGCAAAATAACAAAGAGATCATGAGCTGATTAAAGAGCACTTGAACAAAGCACCGGGATAATTGGATAACGGTAGCTGAAATGTGAGGACGAAGAATTCTTCTAGGATGATGGCCTCCGATGAAAAGAAACAGAAATCAACTCCGATATACTCCGGATAGGTAAGAAAAGAATCTCTGACAAACGGAATAATTTGGAGGATAACATGAAGCTAGCACTATGAATCTCCGGGAGAACGGACAAGATTTAGAGGACAAACTCTTCTTCGATCTTCAAATGTTGAGAAGGACGACGAAAAACACCACCAAAATTACCGAGATACTCCGGGAGAATGAAAAGCGAAGAGGTTGAGACAACAATGAAAAGAATTTGAACGAGATCTTGGAGAAGGCATGTGACAGATGGAATCCATTCTTTGAAAAGAATTGGGAATTGCTCCGGAATAATTAGAAGAGTCAGGTAAGATCCTGGAAAAAGACCTGTGGGTTAGGGCCCACTAAAAGAAAACACCATTGAAAAGGATTGTTGAGATAGATGATGCACCGGAACAATTGAAATATTTGAACGAGGTGACAACCTCGAATTAATTCGAACACAGATGAATCTCCTGAGATGTCTTGAACACTCCGGAAGGATAAACTGGCGAGAAGCGAACAAGCAGGGAAAACATTTGATCCAAGGAGAAGAATATGATCAACCCGAAAAACTTGAATTGAGTCCACCGGAAAAGAGGTGAATAATGTCAAACAAAAGAGAATTCACGGTTGAAATAATTGAGGGAAGACTGAAGAGGCTCCGTACGAATGAAAATTGATGTTCGAAAGAGACTCAGGCTCCAGGAAGAAGAGGGTGGGAGGGCAGGAAAACAAAGGCAACTTGGAAGGGGAAAACCCGATGAATAACTTGAAGAGAAAAACACCCGTTGAAATCATTGAGGAAAGAAAGCAAAGACCTCGCACGAGTAGGATGGATACTCGATTACGGACTCCGGCTTGGAGAAGAAAAAGGGTGGGTTGGTGGGAAAAGAAGACAACTGAGGATTGAACTTGCAAAGATGAAGAGGCTCGAGTCAACTTGACGAGAAATGCACCGGATAAAAAGAGCTGAGAACCAACGATCGGAAAACCAACTGCGTGATCCTAAAGAAAAATTTGAAGGGGAAGAGGAGTAAGTCAAAACACCTACGTCAAGATTCCTCACTAGAGCGACGAAGGGGCTGAGGAGTAAAAAGAATTCCTACTCTCCGATATAATTAACTCAGAAAACAATTTTCTTCTAGACTCAACAACGACCAAACTACACGATCAATCAAGGGGGCTCCTAGGGTCGGTCGAGGCTCTGATACCAACTTGTCACGCCCAATATGCGATACTATCCTAATGAGACTCGAAGGCCCCACCAAGGATAGAACCGCATATTGAAACGCTTTTCCAAGGTGGATATCATTACATCAACATTACATAATAGATGGGGATACATACAAGAGGCATACAATGCCACACGAATACAACATCATATTACATAAGAGCACCATCCGACTACGGATGAAACACAAACAGAAACTCAAATGACATCCACCCTGCTAGCCCAGGCTGCCGACCTGGAACCTATCCCCTGATCGAAGAAGAAGCGGAAGAAGAACTCCAAAACAAGCAAACATCGCTCTCGCATCATGATCATCGCAAAACCTGTACCTGCAACTGTTGTTGTAGTAATCTGTGAGCCACGAGGACTCAGCAATCCCATTACCATGGGTAACAAGACTAGCAAAGCTTAATGGGTAAGGAAGGGGTAAAGCTGAGAGGTTGGAACAGTGACTAAGCAAGTATGGTGGCTAACATACGCAAATAAGAGCGAGAAGAGGAGCAAAGGAACGGTCGTTAACTAGTAATGATCAAGAAGTGATCCTGAACTCCTACTTACGTCAAACATAACCCAAAACCGTGTTCACTTCCTGGACTCCGCCGAAAAGAGACCATCACGGCTACACACGCGGTTGATGCGTTTTAATTCGGATCTGGTGTCAAGTTATCTACAACCGGACATTAACAAATTCCCATCTGCCACATAACCGTGGGCACGGCTTTCGAAAGATTATACCCTGCAGGGGTGTCCCAACTTAGCCCATGATAAGCTCTCGCAATCAACAAAGGATATTCCTTCTCCCAGGAAGACCCGATCGGACTCGGAATCCCGGTTTACAAGACATTTCGAAAATGGTAAAACAAGACCAGCAAAGCCGCCCGATGCGTCGACAATCCCGATAGGAGCTGCACATATCTCATTCTCAGGGCAACACCAGATGAGACTAGCTACGAGTAAAACCAGACCTCAAGTTTCCCTGAGGTGGCCCCACAGGCAGCTCGGTTCAGGCCAGCACTTAGAGAAGCACTGGCCCGGGGGGCTAAAATAAAGATGACCCTCGAGAGAGCAACTCCCAAGGGAAAAGTAGGTGGTGGTGAGGAAAATGGTAAAACCAAGGTTGGGCCTTGCTGGAGGAGTTTTATTCAAAGCGAACTGTCGAGGGGGTCCCATAAATCACCCAACCGCGTTAGGGACGCAAAATCCGGGAACATAATACTGATATGACAGAAACTAGGGCGGCAAGAGTGGAACAGAACACCAGGCATAAGGCCGAGTCTTCCACCCTTTACCAAGTATATAGATGCATTAATTAAATAAGAGATATTGTGATATCCCAACATAATCCTGTCTACCATGGAGCAATCTTCAACTTCACCTGCAACTAATAATGCTATAAGAGGGGCTGAGCAAAGCGGTAACATATCCAAACAACGGTTTGCTAGGAAGGGTGAAAAGGTTAGAGGCTGACATGGCAATTTGGGGAGGCTTGAAGAACAAGTGATAGGTAGCGCAGCAAAGCGATAGAACGAAGAAACTAGCATAGCAATGATAGTAATGAGATCTAGGGTGATGGTCATCTTGCCTGAAATCCCGCTAGGAAGAAGAACGAGTCCATGAAGAAGATGAACAGATGAAGCCGAACCAAGCGTAGACGAACGAATCCTCATGATAGCAACGAAACGGGAACTATCGAGAAGAAGCACACAACATCGTAAACACACCACACATAACCATGACATGATGCTCAACCAAGTATGATGCATGACAAGGATACATGAAGCTACTCATGGCAAGACAAGATGCAAACAAGAACAACACATCAAAGCAAGGTTAAATGAGGCCGGAAACAACATATAACAATTCCGGTAAGTCCTCATATGCAAATTTCGAAATTGGTCCAGATCTGAATAACACTTATGTTCAAGTTGTTAAACAGCAAGTTAAGATGCCCAAGATGATCTACACGAGATTCTAGTCAAGTTACATATAAAGTTCATTTAATTCGGAGCTACGGCCTAGAAGATACGAGCAAAACAAGTTGAACATGGCATTGATGCAAAATGCATACAAACATCCAGCAAACACCTCAAAACAAGGATGAAACATGATAATATGAAACTACATGCAAAATCAAGCAAGTTTCATATAGAGCACACTCAAAACGGAGCAACGGTTCAACACATACACTCTATACAAGTTTTGAAGGACAAGTTGTCCAAAACAGCAACTAGGCATATTGCAAGCATCAAAACAACATGCTACAGCACACGAAAGGTATGGTCATGATGTACAGGTAAAGCATGACAAAACATGAACACTGAGCTATCTCCAGAAATCACTAGAACATGCTCAAAAAGACATGGCAAGATTGCAAACAATAACAGTTTACAGGCTTAGCAGAAATAACATCAGGTTGCAATGTTTAAAGCTATCAAACAACATGTTACGACACGATATCATGGAAAACAAAGGCATGGAATGATACTAGTAAATGCATAGAACAGAAGTCCTTTAGTGAACTAATTCCAAAGATCAACAGAAAACATGGTAGCATCCATGCAAACATGGCAAATGATATGGCAGATTCAGACATGGCAGGAACAACGATAAGTAAGAATGTTGGTGAGCTTGTACAACTCACCACAGAGCAATACATGGCATGGCAAGGTGAGAAACAGTAAGATGACATATTTATGAAGCTAATAATGGCAAGATCAAGTTCATAGGGTGCATGGATCACTAGCAAATCGCATGGCAAAACTGAACTTAACGTTGACAGGCTGACAACAACATTATTTAGCAAATTGAGAGCAATATTACAACAAGCTATATCAGGATATAAATGCAACCAGGGGTATGTATGGATGGATCATGACATGTATAACAATACATCCTTAGTGAATGTCTCTAGATTATGCATAGAATGACTTGTAGCATCAGGTTTACATAGCATCACGAAATAACAGATTCAGCCTCGCAAAACAGCCGGAACAAGTACCATACTTAACAAGCTCAATGCAATCACTACAAGACCCAAAAAAATACATGGATTGCACACCTGGAAATATGGCATGATGTAGTTCAAAACACATGTATATTTATGCTCATATGATGCACACACAAAATGCAACAAAAATGACAAAACATCAAGTTATAACAGTTTCAGCAGATTAACAGCATACAACACTTTTGCAACGATGATTCAGGCATAAATATGGACTCAAAAAAGCATGGCACAATGGAATGAAATATAGAGCATCTCATGACGAACATTTTGATATATTATTCGCGCAAAATGGAGCAGTATGCATGGAGACATGGCATGATGAACTGGGGCACAAAATGTTACAGATCTGGGGACTTGGCAGTTTTTCGGGGTCAACCTTAGGGTTTCCAGATCTGGTGCGCGCGCAGATCGAGGTTCGCCGGAGAAGAGGACGGGAAGGCGGCCGGCGATGTCGGAGAGGGGCGGATCCGGGCGCGGCCGACGAGGGGGCGGCGCTGGCAGCGAGGGCTGGCCCTCCGGTGACGGGAGGAGGCGGCGCCGAGCTTCTCCGGTGGCTGGCTCCGGCGGGACGGGCCAGGCGGCGGCGGCGGGAGCCAGGGCTTGGGGCGGAGCCCGGAGGTGGGCGGCGAAGCACGGGGGCTCAGAGCAGAAAGCAGCGGCCGAGCGGGGCGAGAGGGCGCCTCGGGCCCGGCCGGCCTGGCACGTCTGGGCCCGCGGGGCCGAGGGCGGGCCCGAGCGGGCCGGCGCGGGCGGCGGAGAGAGGAAGGGGAGTGTGGCGGTTGCGGGGTTGGGCTGGAGGGTGGCGGGGACATGTCCGTCGGTGGCGGGGAAACGTGCCGGCGGCGCAAAGGGAAGGGGGCTTAGGGTTTGATCCGCAAATTTCGGGGAGGGGCACCATATATATAGGTAGAGGGAGCTAGGCGAGTCCCAAATGGAGTGCGGTTTTCGCCCACACGATCGTGATCGAACGACCGGGAGCATGGAGGGGGTTAGGATGGGCTAGTGGGTTGCGGTGAAGGGGTGCTGGGATGCAAAGAGAAGGTGCTTTTGCGGCTACCCGGTTAACTGTTGGAGTATCAAACAGACTCCAAATGGCACAAAACTTGACAGGCGGTCTACCGGTGCTATACCAAGGCCGCTTGGCAAACCTCGGTCCATTCTGAGAAATTTTTAAACACGCTCACGAAAACAAGGTCTAAGAGGGGCGACGGGCGTGCGCGAGAGGTCTGGACTCCGAACGGACAACGGAGAGAACAGGGAGAACCCGAACGGATGCAAGTTTTGAAAAACATGCGGATGAAATGCAGTTGATGACATGGCAAAGTGCAACACTCATGCAAATGATATCGCAACAACGATGAATAACTGGCGTACACCTGGCGCAACGAATCCGGGGCATTACACCACCCCTCCCGGCTTGGGGGTAAGTTTCCTAGGGATGTGGGCGCCCAAACCCATCTAGGGTTTCCCCTGTGGCTGCCACCCATCCCCTAGGGAACCCTAGGGCGCCTCCTCCACCCCCTTCCCCCTATATAGAGTGAGGGAGAGAGAGGGCAGCCGCACCCCTTCCCCTGGCGCAGCCCCTCCCCCCTCCAACACTTCCTCCTCCTCCGTAGTGCCTAGCGAAGCCCTGCAGGAGAACCGCAAGTTCCATCGCCACCACGCCGTCGTGCTGCTGGAGTTCTTCCTCAACTTCTCCTCTCCCCTTGCTGGATCAAGAAGGAGGAGACGTCCCCGGGCCATACGTGTGTTGAACGCGGAGGTGCCGTCCGTTTAGCACTGAGGTCTGAATCGCTGCGTGTATGACTCCACCAACCGCGTTCTTGTAATGCTTCCGCATCATGATCTTCAAGGGTATGAAGATACACTCATCCTCTCCCTCTCTTGTTGCTAGAATCTCCATAGATTGATCTTGGTGATGCGTAGAAAATTTTGAATTTTTGCTACGTTCCCCAATAATAGAACACCTCTTTTCTTCGGAGTTGGCTTAGGAATTGGTTCAGGAGGTGCCCAATTATTTTCATTGGCCAACATATTATTCAATAGAAATTCAGCTTGGTCGACTATCCTTTCCCTGAAAACACAACCAGCACAACTATCCAGGTGGTCCATGGAAGCATCGGTTAGTCCATTATAAAAGATATCAATTATTTCATTTTTCTTAAGAGGATGATCAGGCAAAGCATTAAGTAATCAGAGAAGCCTCCCCTAAGCTTGTGGGAGACTCTCTTCTTCAATTTGCACAAAATTATATATTTCCCTGAAGGCAGCTTGCTTCTTATGAGCGGGGAAATATTTAGCAGAGAAGTAATAAATCATATCCCGGGGACTACGCACACAACTAGGATCAAGAGAATTAAACCATGTCTTAGCATCACCGTTTAATGAGAAATGAAATATTTTAAGGATATAATAATAGCGAGATTTCTCATCATTAGTAAACAGGGTGGCTATATCATTTAACTTAGTAAGATGTGCCACTACAGTTTCAGATTCATTGCCATAAAAAGGATCAGATTCAACCAAAGTAATTATCTCAGGATCAACAGTGAAATCATAATCCTTATCAGTAACAAAGATAGGTGAAGTAGCAAAAGCAGGGTCATGTTTCATTCTAGCATTCAGAGACTTTTGTTTCAGCTTAGCTAATAATTTCTCAAGATCTGATCTATCATTGCAAGCAAGAAAATCTCTAGCAGTTTCTTCATCCATAACATAACCCTCGGGAACAATAGGTAATTCATATTTATGGGGAAAACCTTCATCATCACTATCATCAATATTATCAGTTTCAATAATTTCGTTCTCCCTAGCCCTAGCAAGTTGATCATCAAGAAATTCACATAATGGCACAGTAGTATCAAGCATAGAAGTAGTTTCGTCATAAGTATAAGGCATAGCAAAAGTGGCATCATCAATAACATGCAACATATCAGAATTAATAGCAGAAGCAGGTTTAGGTGTCGCAAGTTTACTCATAACGGAAGGAGAATCAAGTGCAGAGCTAGATGTCAGCTCCTTACCTCCCCTCGTAGTTGAGGGATAAATCTTAGTTCTTTCATCTTTCAAGTTCTTCATAGTGATCAGCAAATATAAATCCCAAGTGATTCAAAGAATAGAGCTATGCTCCCAGGCAACAGCGCCAGAAAATAGTCTTGATAACCCGCAAGTATTGGGGATCGGAACAATTTTCGAGGGTAGAGTATTCAACCCAAATTTATTGATTCGACCCAAGGGGAGCCAAAGAATATTCGCAAGTATTAGCAGTTGAGTTGTCAATTCAACCAAACTTGGATAACTTAGTATCTGTAGCAAGCTATTTAGTAGCAAAGTAGTATGGAAGTAACGGTAACAGTAGCAAAAGTAATAGTAGCAGTTTTGTAGTAATTGTAACAGTGGCAACGACAAAGTAACTAAGCAATGCACAATATGTCAAAAGCTTGTAGGCATTGGATAGGTGATGGATAATTATGTCGGATGCGATTTCTCATGTAATAGTTATAACATAGGGTGACACAGAACTAGCTCCAGTTCATCAATGTAATGTAGGCATGTATTCCGAATATAGTCATACGTGCTTATGGAAAAGAACTTGCATGACATCTTTTGTCCTATCCTCCCGTGGAAGTGGGGTCCTAATGGAAACTAAGTGATATTAAGGTCTCCTTTTAATAGAGTACCGGACCAAAGCATTAACACTTAGTGAATAAATGAGCTCCTCAAACTACGGTCATCACTGGTAAGTATCCCGATTATTGTCACTCCGGGGTTAACGGATCATATCACATAATAGGTGACTATAGATTTCCAAGATGATCAAGAACTCACATATATTCATGAAAACATAATAGGTTCAGATCTGAAATCATGGCACTCTGGCCCTAGTGACAAGCATTAAGCATAACAAAGTCATAGCAACATCAATCTCAGAACATAGTGGATACTAGGGATCAAACCCTAACAAAAGTAATTTTATTACATGGTAAATCTCATCCAACCATCACTGTCCAGCAAGCCTACGATTGAATTACTCACGCACGACGGTGAGCATCATCAAATTGGTGATGGAGGATGGTTGATGATGACAAAAACGACGCATTCCCCTCTCCAGAGCCCCGAGATAGTTTAGGGCTTGGCGGCGGCTCCATATCGTAAAACGCGATAATTCTTTCTCTCTAATTATTTCTCCCCGAACGTGAATATATGGAGTTGGAGTTGAGGTTGGTGGAGCACCAGGGGGGCCACGAGGCAGGGGGCGTGCCCTAGGGGGGGCACCCCCACCCTCGTGGACAGGGTGTGGGCCCCCTGGTCTTGATTCTTTCGCCAGTATTTTTTATTAAATCCAAAAATAACTTTCGTGGAGTTTTAGGTCATTCTGAGAACTTTTATTTCTGCACAAAAATAACACCATGGTAGTTCTGCTGAAAACAGCGTCAGTCCGGGTTAGTTCCATTCAAATCATGCAAGTTACAGTCCAAAACAAGGGCAAAAGTGTTTGGAAAAGTAGATACGACGGAGACGTATCAGCCCGCCACCGGATCGACCGCCGGGCGCAATCCTTGGCACTAGAAGAGGAAGATGATGCCAGCCCGCCTTGTTTTGGCCCCCGCATCCGCGACGAGCCCTTTCCCAAGGGGTTCTCGCTCCCAAGAGACACGCCTAAGTACAACGGCTCGGTGAAGCCGGAAGACTGGCTGATAGACTACCCCACTGCAGTTAGCATCGCAAACGGCAACATGCGCATTGTCGGGACTATCTAACGCGTTGGGCTGAGCTCCGTAACTCCTGTGAAGGGGTGCATGAGGTGCAAGCCATAGAATGCTTCACCGCTGGGTGCCGAGAAGGCACGCTCCTCAAGCACCAGCTTCTCTGCGACGAGCCGACCACACTTGACGACCTGCTGATCAAAGCAGACAAGTACGCCACTTCCGACTCCTCGATGAAGTCGGAGCTCCGGGTGGACGCCTCTGGAAAGGTGCTCCCTCCGGCCCCCAAGACACCGACTGGTGACACCAGCCGGTGCCCGCATCAAAACGACAACAAACGCAAGGCCCTGATGCCGGCTTCCACCAGCCGACAAGTGACAATAGTTGAAGACCAGCAGCCAGAAGGACAGCTATCGGTGTCAAAACCGGCGAATCTCGGGTAGGGGGTCCCGATCTGTGAGTCTTAGGCTGATGGTAACAGGAAGCAAGGGACACAATGTTTACCCAGGTTCGGGCCCTCTCGATGGAGGTAAAACCCTACTTCTTGCTTGATTAATATTGAACATATGAGTAGTACAAGAGTAGATCTACCACAAGATCGTAGAGGCTAAACCCTAAGAGCTAGCCTATGATGGTATGATTGTAATTGTGATCGGCCTTCTAAGGACCATCCTCTCTGGTTTATATAGACACCGGAGAGGGCTAGGGTTTACGTGGAGTCGGTTACAAGGAAGGAAATATAATATCCAGATCGCCAAGCTTGTCTTCCACGCAAAGGAGAGTCCCATCCGGACACGGGTTGAAGTCTTGAGTCTGGTATCTTCACGCTTCAGTAGTCCCGATGGTGTATATAGTCCGGCTGTGCGGATACCCCCTAATCTAGGACTCCCTCAGTAGCCCCTGAACCAGGCTTCAATGAAGATGAGGCCGGTGTCACATCCCTAGATCTGGTTTGCCCTAGCCTAGCCCCTCATGTGTGCATCATGTTTAAATTTCAATGAATTTGAAATGGGGATTGCCCAAACCCTAGCATCAAAGGAATTCACTAGGTTCAACTAAAATTTTTCTCAGTGATTCCAAATGGCTTTTAAAAATGTTCATCATTTCTGGATAATGTTGGACACAATAACCAGAGGTGTTGCACATTTTTCCATGACATATTTGGGCTCTGAATTAAATCATATAGTATTTGAATTTGGGCATTTAAATGCTAGTAAATATTTTAAATGTCCAAATAATCCCAAACTAAAATGTTCCATGCTGGATATATTCCATTTAGTGGCCATGATCAGTTTGATGACTTTTGGAGTTGCCTAGATATTTTTAGAAAAACCACAAAGTTACAGAAAATTAGAAAACAACAAGCAATTTATAAAAGAGAAAGAGAGAAAGGCCAGAGGCCACTTACCTGGCTGGCCCGGCCCATCTAGCCTGTGCCAGTCATCACCTACCTCTGCCAGTAGGCCGAGGAGGGACACCGCGATGCGGCTGAGCTCGCCACGCCACCTCCCTGTTTGCTTGCCTCACCAAGGCGCCTCGAAGCCCCTCCTCGGCGCCGCTCTGGACCCCCTCACCCCCTCACTCTCTCCCGTGCCTCCCCCTCCTCTGCTTTCTCTCCTTCTCGCGCCCGAGCGCAACCGCCGATGCCGCTCGCCACCACCGCAGCCACCGCCTCCCCCTCGCCTCTCCGACAGGCCTAGGAGCTCTGCCACATCGTCCCCGACCTCTTCGCCAAGTCAAGCAAGCCGGGATGCACCGCAACACCGCCATGTTGCCGTCTTCAACCTCGGACCGCCGAATATCCCTCTCACCGCCCCACTTGCTCCGGTGCTTCCCCGAGCACGCCAAGGCCACCTCTGCACTCGTCGTGAGCTCCTCTACTCAACCCCTCTCTCCCCACCATTGATTTCCTCCTCTAACCTCACTAACCACCACAACCGAAGCTCGCCGCCGCCGTGCCTCGTCGCCGTCGTGGCTAGAGCCACTTTGGCTCAAAGCCAAGCACACCGTTATGCTCAGCACAGCTCCAGGAGGCCGTAGCAGCCACCAACTCCTCCTCCCATTCACCACAGCACCGGACCCGTGAGCTTGTTTCCGGCGAGCTCCGGTCACCCCGCGACCTGCCGCTGCCTCTTCTGGATGCGCGGGTGCAAGGGCTATGCCCTGGTACCCTCAGCAAGCCAAACCGCCGCCTGTAGCATGTTTCCGAGCCACGCCGCCGTCGTTTTGGTTGCCGCCGGCGAGGTTCTGGTGACGCTGACGTGGCCCCATTAGTTTAGGTGCTAATCGTGTTTAGTTAGTGCCCCGTGTCGATGACATACGGGCCCCACTGCCTTATTAACCTAGTTTAGCTCATGTTTAGTTTAAACTAACCCCACAGGCCCCACAGGCCAGTTTGACCTGGCCACGTCACACGTTGACTGACCCCACATGTCAGAGTTGACTTGCTGACGTGTCTGTTGACCCGGGCCCACCTGTTAGCGACACAAACCAGCCCCAACCACTGACCAGTGGACCCCACTGGCCAGGTTTGACCTGGTGGCGCCTGTTGACCTGCTGAGATCAGCATGACCTAATGCTGATGCAGTAAACATTTTTTGGAATTAAAATAAATCAGAAATGATTTATAAATTTCAAAAAATGATCTAAACTTCTTAAATTCATAGAAATTCAACCGTAACTCCAAATTAAATAATTTACATATGAAAAATGATCAGAAAAATCCAGTCTACCCATCTGTACCATTTTCATGCATGATAGAACAACTTATGGCTGCTGTTTAGGCCAAATCTTATAATGACATTTAAACCTTCACTTATGGAGTTTGAATTTGAACCTAGGGTTCAAACCAACTTCATTTAACTTGCTGCTAGTTGCATTAGCTCAAACCACAACATATTTCCATGTCATGATCATGCATCATATTGTGCATTGCATTGATTGAGTTCTTCCTTGTTTGTCGGTGCTTGTCCCCTCTCAGTAGACGTGTTCCGACGATGAGTTCGATGACACCGATGAAGAACTATACTATCTTCAGAAGTGCCAGGCAAGCAAAACCCCCTTGTTCATTCTGATACAATCCTACTCTCTCGCTCCTGCTCTCTTTTACTGCATTAGGACAACACGATTTATCTGTTACTTGTTGTGGTAGTTGAACCCCTTTATCCTTTGCATGACCTGTCATGCAAACAGTAAATAGATGAAACCCACTAGCATGAGTAGGAGTTGTTTGAGCCCTATTGTGCCTACTCATTCATGCTTGTTTGTCATGCCTGCTACTTCTTAGAGTTGAGTCAGGTCTGATTCATCGGGGATGAATCAGAGGTGTGTGAACATGTCCTATTGTGTGTGAGCTAAGTGTGTGAACACGATTTGGTAAAGGTAGCGGTGAGAGGCCATGTAGGAGTACATGGTGGGTTGTCTCATTGAAGCCGTCCTTAGGAACTGAGTTCTGTGTTTGTGATCTATGAAACGGCTACTACCATGCATTGGGCCCTGAAATATGACCCGCTCGACTTCTTAATCACCCTTGTCCTCTGTCCAGGAGTTGCAAGTAGTTTCTGGTGTTTGTAGTATGCTGGAGGCCGTGGGCAGCGCTGACCCGAGGGGTGGGCTGTGATGCGGTAGGCACGTGGCACGGTGTACCGGGCGCCCGTTTGGTGTCTCGGGAACCCTGCACACATTGTTCGGGGCCGTATGTGGAAACTTCGGCCGGACTCCCCGCGGATGGAACCTGAATAGACGATAAACCTGGACTAGAGACTTGAGTGTTTATATAGGTCGTGGTCTACACCCGCGTCGGCTTTCACTTGAAGTCTGCCGAGCACATGTCGTGTGCAGACGCTAAGTGGTGGAAACATGTATGACGAAGTACACCCCTGCAGGGTTAACATCATCTATTCGAATAGCCGTGTCCGCGGTAAAGGACTTCTGGGTTGCCTATAATAGTTCATAGACAAGTGAAAGTGGATACTCCAAAATACGCAAGATAAGCGTGAGTGCTATGGATGGCGTTCTCGTAGGGAGATGGGAGCGGATCCATAGTGGTGTATTGATATGGTGAATATGTGGACTCGTGTGCGCCACCTCAAAAGAGTTACTTGCAGTCGTAGTTCAGGATAGCCACCGAGTCAAAGCTGGCTTGCTGCAGCTAAACCCCACCATCCCCTTTGTTGATAATGATGCATATGTAGATAGTTCTGATGTAAGTCTTGCTGGGTACATGTGTACTCACGTTTGCCTATTTTACGTTTTTGCAGAGAGATTTCAGTCTCACTAGTAGTTCCGCATGGACTTCGATGTTTAGCTTGTTACCTCAGCTACGATCTTGTGCCCTCGGCAGGATCTGGTAGTTAGTCAGGCTTCTCAACCTTTTTCATTTGTAGATGTCTGTACTCAGACATGTTAAGCTTCCGCTTATGCTTGACTTGTATGCTCTGAATATTGGGTCATGAGACTCATGTTTGTAATATCTCGCTCCTCGGAGCCTATTGATAAATACTTTGAGTCGTAGAGTCATGTTGTGATGCCACGTTGTATTTGCACATATCGAGCATATTGTGTGTATGTTATTGAAATGCTTGGTATGTGTGGGATCTGACTAACTAGTTGTTTATCCTTGGTAGCCTCTCTTACCGGGAAATGTCTCCTAGTGCTTCCACTGAGCCTTGGTAGCTTGCTACTGCTCCGGAACACTTAGGCTGGCCGGCATGTGTCCTTCTTCGTTCCTGTGTCTGTCACTTCAGGGAAATGTCACGCGGTGTCTACTGGAGTCCTGTTAGCCTGCTACAGCCCGGTTTACCGGAGTCCTGCTAGCCCAGTCGCTACAGCCCGTATTCACTCGCTGATGACCGACACGTTCGTTGTTGGGTCATGTATGCCTGTGCCTGTAAGTTAGTGCCACTTTGGGTTCAGGACTAGCCATGTCAGCCCGGGTTCTTTGTCATATGGATGCTAGCTGCACTATCATATACGTGAGCCAAAAGGCGCAAACGGTCCCAGGCCAGGTAAGGTGGCACCCGTGGGAATACCGTGCGTGAGGCCGCAAAGTGATATGAAGTGTTACATGCTAGATCAGTGTGACTTAGGATCGGGGTCCTGACATCCGGCGCGCAGTCTTATCTTCGGCATTGCAAGGCGGGTTCCTCCTTCCGAATACTCCAAGGTTATTATCGAACACGTAGGACATGTCCGGATCTGCAAAATGATCTTCACATACCACCGTAGAGAGAATGATACTTCAGCTGACAACTTTTTCAATGACGTGACATGTCATTACGGTCGGGTCATTATTCGAACCATTTTTTCGCAACCAGCCACAACACGTATTGTGAGGCGGTTTCCTTGACACGTCTTGTCAAAGCAGAGATTGTGTCCCCTTATCACGAGATTCTCATCAAGGGTATGGGTAATCCCCCCGTGCCATCAATCATGGCGCTTGGGAAGTAAGCGATTCTCAATAGGCTAGTGGGGAGGCGCTCCGCTTTCGTTGCCTCTATAAAGGGATAAGAGTTCCCCATTTTTACCCACACCTTCTTCCTCCTTTGCCCACTCTTGCCTCCTCGAGATCCAGCGCCCTAGTCCAAGTCTTCTTCGCACAGCTAAACATGTCTGGAGCAGGAGGCAAATAGGTGGCTTCCACCGTGAAGGAGAAGAACATCGCAAGTCTTCGGGCGGCCAGATACTTGGCCGCAGATATAGCGCACCGGCTACCAGATGGAGGGCAGGTCATTCCAACTCCAGGACCCCACGAGAGGGTCGTGTTCCTTGCCCACTTTTTCCATGGACTGGGGTTTCCACTCCACACCTTCGTCCGCGGGCTCATGTTCTACTACGGGCTAGATTTCCATGATGTAGCCCCAAACTTCGTCGTCAACATCTTGGTGTTCATCATCGTATGCAAGGCTTTCCTCCGCATTAAGCCTCATTTTGGCTTGTGGCTGCAAACCTTCTGCATTAAGCCGAAGATCGTGAGCGGCCAGCAAGCGCAGTGTGGAGGAGCTATGGTGGGCAAAATGCCTAACGTCACCTGGCCTGACGGCTCCTTTGCGGAAACCGTGAAGGGGCGGCAGTAGGGGTGGTTCTACATCGCCGAGCCGTGCGACGCCAACTGGGCGGCGGCCCCCGAGTTCCGATCTAGAACCCCTATGCGGCTCACCTCCTGGGAACAGAAGGGCCTGTTATGGGGCGAATCTACAGAGCTGACCGGACTCATAAACTGCATCAAGGGCATGAAGGACAAGAACATCAAGCTTGTCAACATGATCCAGGTCATGCTCGTTCGCCGAATTCTGCCGTGCCAAAGGCAGGCATTTAATCTGTGGGAGTTCGTCCCGGCCGAACACCAGACGTGTGGAAGGCGTTGTTCAAGGCCTCCGAAGTACCTCCTCTCATATCCGAGGACCGTGGGCTCCACGCCGCGCGGCACCCTATCCAGGTGAGTTCTCAGGCTGCCACCGGGTTCGGTTCTTCCCAATATATTCATGGGGAATCCTTAAGTGATTGTGTATATTTGTTCAGGATTATGTGGAGACAACAGAGCAGATTGACTTCCCGGCTCCGCTGCCTAAAGGCCCAGCTAATGATCTTCTAACGAAGATGCTGGTCCCGGCGCCCTACGAGGGGCCGGATAAGAAGGCTGATAAGAAGGCCCCGGGGACCCGAAAGGGTCTCCGACGTAAGGTTGCGCAAGCCTCGTCTGAAGACGATGAGGCGCACTCCTCCCCTGAAGGGGAAGAAGAAGAAGAGGAGGAGGCCACCCCATCCGGAAGGGACGAGGGGCCTGAGAGGGCAGACCAGGGGACCAGGAGAGGCCCCCGGCTCAAGGCCGTCATACCCTCGTCGTCCGATGACGATGAGGCAGATTCCTACCGCGTAGGTGGGGGAAAACAAGAAGAAACTCCACCTCCCCGTATGGGGGGGGGGAGAAAAAGAGGAAGGCCGCCCCGAAAGGGGAGACTGGGACGTCTAAGAAGGGAAAGGTGTCCCTTCCGGACTACTCCGCCACCACCGCCGATAGCGAGGAGGGGTGGCTGCCCAGAAAGAAGCCCCTAGTGCGATCGTATGTATCCGGACTCCATCGTAATTTTGCTTCATAGTTTTGTTATAACGCCGAACTTGTATGCAGTATGGCCAGGGCCCATCGCGAGGTGTCGTCTTCGGACGGTTCCTTGAGTGAGTCAGCAATGAACTCACTCCCGACGGCCACTTCTCCCCGTCCTGCAGATGACACGGAGGTGTTGTCCCAAAGGCTCCTTGAGCGGGGGGAGGTGGATCTGGAGGTGCCCAAAGGCGGCATTCCAAGCGTCGGACACGCGGGGTTCAAGATCCCCGCGGATCGTGTTGATGAGAGCCGCGGTAAGCCGGACTCTCAGCCGAACACTGTCCCGGAGCCTTCAGTGGTTCCGGATTCTGGCGGGTAGCCCCTCGTTAGGGAGGGTGGGCCGTTTGTATCGAGGACTTCCGTTGCGCCCGAGGCACCGGATTCTCTGTTGGAAGCGCTTCGTGGCACTTCCATAGATGAAGAGCACCATACTCTCATGAGTGCGGTGATTCGGAAGGTTTCATCCACCAAGAGCGGACTAACCGAAGCCTGCACCAGCCTTCTAACAGGCTTTGAGGTAAGTAGTGAAAATGTGTGAAATTACCACCCGATAGGTAGTAGCCCCTGATACTCTTTTTGGTGTTCGGAAAGAAAAACCAAACGAAGGGTCAATTATAATTCGCAGGAGTTTAACAATAAGTTTGAATTTGAATAAGTAGACTGTGCTGCTGGCCGCTGCTGCCCGTATGGCCGAAATCGCCGGCCTAAAGCAGGACTTGGAGCGGGCGCAGGGAGAGCTCGGACTCACGAGGAGGCAGCTCGAGGAGAGCAAAGGTGAATGATCCCCCTCTCTCATATAGTAAAATATAGAAAAAATTGGTTATTCTAACGATGAGGCGATGTGATTTGGTAACAGAGGCCACCACCGAAGTGGCATCTCTTAAGAAAGCGCTATCCGACGCCGAGCACATGGCGGCCTTGGAACGCAAGGAGCGCAAAAAGCAAGAAGCCCGAGTGGGCGAAGTACAAGAAGAGCTCCAGGAGCTCGGCAAAAAGTTCGAGTCCGTGGAGCATGAGCTTAAGGCAAAAGAGGCCGAGCTTGCGAAGGCCCTTGCAAGTATAAAAGACGCCAAGGCCGAAGCCGAGAAGACACAACAAGAAATCCAGGAGGCCAAAAAGAAAATGGCGGGTAAGAAATTCTTTATGCAAAGCAAACATGTGGAGGAGGCGTTTCTTTTACTTACTCGAGTCCGGAGCTCTCCAGGGGCATTCGCAGATCTGCCACGCAGCGTATCAGATGCCGCGGAGTTCTACCGTGCTCAGGAGGCGAGCTCAACGGAGAAGCTGTTTTGGTCCCAGTATGTTGGTCGAACTCCACAAGGCGGCCGAAGTGGCTATGAAGGATTTCATAGTCCGGATGTGGCTTGGTGAGCCCCTGCCCACCAGGTACTTCGGCCTCATCAAGTGGATTGTGAATGCCTGTCCACGACTGGAAGTCATCAAGCAATCCGTTTGCATTGAGGGTGCCCACCGGGCCCTTGCCCGTGCAAAGGTGCATTGGGGCAAGCTGGATGCAGAGAAGCTGGTGAAGGACGGGCCGCCGGAGGGCAAGCCGCATCGCATTCCCGAGAGTATTATGATGGCCTTATGAAGGGTGCTCGCCTCGTGCCCGATGAATGTACTATGGACATAATTTTTGAATGAATTCACTTCTGTCATGTTTGTAATTTAAAGACGAAGTTACTTGCTCTATGTAGCGCTTTTGTTATTTAAAATATTACCTTCTGTGCGGCTGTTTATTAAATTCTGAAAGTAGGCCATTCGTCGGCTTCCGCCCCCATGTAACTAGTACTGGGGTGTTCATGGAAAACCCGGACATTCTTTATCCAAATGTTTGGTCCCTTAAGGAGGTGTCCAGCGCAGCGAACAAGGCAATCGGACTATGCGGCTTTATAACCTTCACTTAGCCATAGAAGTCTACAATTTTAAATTTCGGCAAAGCCCCTAGAATCCGAAAGGCCGAATTGGGGCGCTATATACGCCTAGATCGGACGAGGCCGAATTATCACCTAAAGCGGAAAAATATTTAAGGATTTTAAGACCTCTCAAACAGCGACCAGCTCTCGCCACATCCTGTCGGTCAGTTTTCGGCTTTCTCTACTAAGGTGCTCATACGGAAGAACCAGGGAAGAATCGCAGTAGTTCTCCCTGCGCTACCTTAGCCGATATAAGGGAACATAAGGCACCAAAACAAGGGAGCCAGGCTTTCCCAACTGTAGACCCAAGACATGATTCGGAGCTGATGCATATAATGCTATAAGTTCAGGGTGCCGCACTGTTGAAAGTGTTCGGACTTGTCTTACCGTATTATGGGGCGTCATAAGAAGCCCCTGGCAAACTCAACGTACCAAAGTGTATGGATGCAATATTAAAAGACATTTGTAAGAAAAAAACTGCTCAAATAAGAATAATAAGCTGACACTGTATATGATCTCCCATTGATGAATAATATGTTTAGGCGTATGTTTACAATAAATGCATTAAGCGGAGGTGAATAGGATTATTTGACATATCCTATCCAGAGGCAGGCTATGTACAGATAGATAAGGCGGGTATAACGATCGTAAATAGATTCCACCTGGGTGTTTCCTTCTGTGCGCAAAGCCTGTTGCCTCCTTGGTTTCCTCTCCTATGTAAGTCCGACAATCCAGCTCTTCTAGAGAAGCTGCACTAAAGCAATGTCCTTAAAGGTAAATGGAAAGGTTACAAAGCGATACCGTACTGTTGACTGAGCCACTGCTACGCCTCCGCCTGTGCCCATGGTATTTTGAGTGTGTAATTGTGTACGCGTGGCACGAATGCTGCTTTGATGGGATTTGAGCGGAGGCCGGACTACTAGTCATGCTCTTGGAGTGCCTGCTGATCCTATTGCGGGGTGTTCCGCCCTCGCTTGACGGAGCTTGAGGCTGTCGTCGCCGGATTGGTGGCTTGCCAGAGGAGGCCGCATTGTACTTCTGCTGCAAGGGCTGCAGTGTGCTCTTCTATACGGAGAAAGCGGTCCATATTTCTGTTGACTGTTATGACCCCGCGCGGGCCTGGCATATTGAGCTTGAGGTATGCATAGTGTGGTACCGCATTGAATCTAGCGAATGCGGTTCGTCCGAGCAGTGCATGGTAACCACTGCGGAAAGGGACGATATCAAAGATTAGCTCTTCGTTTCGGAAGTTATCCGGAGATCCGAAGACCACTTCCAATGTTATAGAGCCCGTACAACGGGCCTCTACTCCAGGAATTACACCTTTAAAGGTGGTTTTGGAGGGCTTAATCCTTGAAGGATCGATGCCCATTTTGCGCACTGTGTCCTGGTAAAGCAGATTCAGGCTGCTGCCTCCATCCATAAGGACTCTTGTGAGGTGAAATCCATCTATGATTGGGTCTAGAACCAATGCGGCTGAGCCGCCGTGACAGATGCTAGTAGGACGATCCCTACGATCAAAGGTGATCGGACAAGCTGACCACGGGTTGAATTTGGGGATGACTGGCTCCATCGCGTAGACGTCCCGTAGTGCTCGCTTCCGTTCCCGCTTGGGGATGTGCGTGGCGTAGATCATGTTGACCGTTTTCACCTGGGGGGGAAATTTCTTCTGTCCCCCCATGTTCGGACGCCGGGGCTCCTCGTCATCGTCGCTGTGCAGCCCATTGTCCTTGTTTTCAGTGTTTATTTTGCCGGCCTGTTTAAATACCCAGCAGTCTCTGTTGGTGTGGTTGGCTGGCTTGTCCGGGGTGCCGTGAATTTGGCACGAGCGCTCCAGTATACGGTCTAGACTGGACGGTCCTTGATTGTTTCTTTTGAATGGCTTCTACCGCTGACCGGATTTGGATCCGCTGAATCCGGCATTGACCATCGTGTCTTCGGTGTTGTTGCCGTTGTTCCGTCGCTTGTGCCTGTTGCGCCATAGCTTGCCGTTATTGTCACGGACATCTGACGTGCCAGAATGTGGTGTAGTGGTGTTGTAAGCCAATCAACTGTCCTCGCCCTCGCAAAAGTGGGTCATTAGTGTCGTGAGAGCTGCCATAGACTTGGGTTTCTCCTGGCCGAGGTGTCGGGTGAGCCACTCGTCATGGATATTATGCTTGAAGGCTGCCAGGGCTTCGGCGTCCGGACAGTCGACTATTTGGTTCTTTTTAGTTGCCGAGTCCAGAATTTCCTGGCTGATTCTCTGGGATGTTGAGTAATGTGGCTCAAGTCATCGGCATCCGGAGGTCGCACATATGTGCCTTGGAAGTTGTCAAGAAATGTGTCTTCCAGATTTTCCCAACTGCCAATGGAATTTGCGGGCAGGCTATTTAACCAGTGTTGGGCGGGTCCTTTGAGCTTAAGGGGAAGATACTTCATGGCATGTAGATCATCTCCGCGGGCCATGTGAATGCGGAGAAGGAAATCTTCGATCCATACCACGGGGTTTGTTGTGCCATCGTATGATTCGATGTTTACGGGTTTGAACCCTTCTGGGAATTCATGATCCATCACTTCATCAGTGAAGCAGAGGGGGTGCGCGGCGCCTCTGTGCCAGGCTACGTCGCGGCGCAGTCCGGCTGCGTCTGACTGGTTAAATTTGGCCCGGCCGGATTTGCTGTTAGTGTATCCGGTATGACGATCATCGTCATGTGCTGCGACGCGCCCCCGTGATCTGTAGATCGATCTTGGTTATCCTGCGGTGTTATCCAGCTTATCGCGCAGGTCCTGAGTATTGCCCTGGGCCGTAGTAAACTGGCGCGAGGGTGCAGGCTGGTATTCGTGCTGATATGCCATTTTATCCCGACCTCAAGGCGGCCGGTCAGCCGTGCGGCGCTAATTCCTCGGCTGCCAGGACTTCTGTCCATCTATCTGTGAGAAGGTCTTGATTAGCTTGAAGCTGATGCTTCTTCTTCTTCTTCTTCTTCAGGCTTCTCGCAGTGGCAATAAGCCGGCGCTTGAAGCGCTCCTGCTCCGCGGGGTCCTTGGGCACGTCGAACTCATCGTCGCCGAGGCTAATCTCATCTTCGGAGGAAGGAATGTAGTTGTCCTCCTCCGGATACCCGTCCATCGCCTATTCATCTGGGCTGTCATGCCCATCTTCCTGTTCGGCCTGCTTGAAGGCGGGCTGTTCGGGGTTGTATTCATCATCGGCACCGTCCAGATTGTTTTGGTCTCCGGTGCCGGTATTGCCTTGGCGGGGCTTGGAGCTGCGCGGGCGACGCCCATGCTTTGCTTTCTTCTTGGAGGGGTTATCCTCCGTTGCCTCATCGCCATTGGTTTCTTTCGGAGTGTCCACCATGTATATATACTATGAAGAGGTGGCTGTCCACCGCCCTGTGAGCGGTGGCTCCTGTACGTCTCTGGCATCGTCGTCGATACCGTTGATGTCTTCGAAGTTGAAGTCAAGCACGTCGATTAAATCATCGATCGTGGCAATAAAATGGGTGGTGGGTAGGCAGCGAATTCCTTCGTCGCCTGCTTCCCACATAAGCCGTACATAGTTCGGCCCGGAGCCTCCTGACAAAGAGAGAGACTTTAATGAGTTCAACATGTCGCCAAAGGGCGAGTGCTGATAGATGTCCGCAGCGGTAAACTCCATTACCGGAGCCCAACCTGGTTCGGCTGGCTCAAGAGTGTGCGGACCGAGACCAACGACCAGATACGAGTCCAGGGGCACGGGGTTACAGGCCTCCACCGAGGTGAGACCTCTGTTCGGCTCCACCGCCAATGAGTATGCGGCCTGCGGGGCGGGGTCTACCCCTCCGTCCTTGGGCAACGCAACCTATTTCGGATTTAGATCCGGGGCTATTGCAGGGATGATGTTCCGAGCATTGTCCGACAGCAGGTCTAGGCCGTGCTCGTCGTCACTGTCTGACGCTCCTGGCATAGGGCCGAATCCGTTGAAGATCAAGTCTCCGTGAATATCCGCCATGTAGTTCAAGTTTCCGAACCTGATCTGGTGGCTAGGGGCGTAGCCGTCGATCTGCTCCAGATGGCCAAGCGAGTTGGCCCGCAGTGCGAAGCCGCCGAACACAAAGATCTATCCGGGGAGAAAAGTCTCACCCTGGACCGTGCTGTTGACAATTGAAGACGCTATCAAGCCTCGAAGTGACGACACAGAGGAACTCTCAATGAAAGCACCAATGTCGGTGTCAAAACCGGCGGATCTCGTGGGGGTCCTGATCTGTGTGTCTTAGGCTGATGGTAACAGGAAGCAAGGGACACAATGTTTACCCAGGTTCGGGCCCTCTCGATGGAGGTAAAACCCTACTTCCTGCTTGATTAATATTGAAGATATGAGTAGTACAAGAGTAGATCTACCACGAGATTGTAGAGGCTAAACCCTAAGAGCTAGCCTATGATGGTATGATTGTAATTGTGATCGGCCTTCTAAGGACCATCCTCTCTGGTTTATATAGACACCGGAGAGGACTAGGGTTTACATGGAGTCGGTTACAAGGAAGGAAATATAATATCCGGATCGCCAAGCTTGCTTCCATGCAAAGGAGAGTCCCATCCAGACACGGGTTGAAGTCTTGAGTCTTGTATCTTCACGCTTCAGTAGTCCAGACGATGTATATAGTCCAGCTGTCCAGATACCTCCTAATCTAGGACTCCCTCAACATCCCATACCCAAGCATCAGAAAGGCAGTAGGCCAGCTTGGCAGCCTGCCTTCTCCTACGAGCAACCTCTTGATGCTCCCTGCAAGTTCCATAGCGGCGCGAAGCCGTCCAACCACACAACTCGGAAGTGCCATTGGCTCACCCGAATCTCCAAGGGCGAAGGACTGCTACCTCCTCCGCCTGCTGGCCCGCCGCCTCCGACTCCTCAACATCCGGCCGCCCGCCCAGCAGTCGGAGCTATTCAAGACGAGTTCCCTGACGAGCATGCAGCCTATGTCATCTTTTAAAGCCAAGATGATGACAAGCGTAGCTGGCGCCGGCAGCACCAAGAGGTTAATGTTGTCGCCTCCAAAGATTCAAAGTTCATGCACTGGTCCGAAAAGCCCATCAGTTGGAGCCGAGCTGATCACCCAGAGGTGATGCCCTCTCCAGGTCCTTACGCCTTGGTGTTGGATGCCACCTTTGCAACTGAGAGACAGGTTGTTCGTCTGTCCCTTCTGATTGATGGAGGAAGCAGTATCAACATCCTGTACCACGACACAATGGAGAAGCTGAATATCAAGGCGAAGCAGCTACTACCCAGCCAGACTATCTTCCATGGCATTGTGCCTGGCCTCTCATGCTCACCAATTGGAAAGATCAAGAATGATGTTGTCTTTGGAGACAAAGATCACTTCCGTCGCGAAGCAGTTTGGTTTGAGGTAGTGGATCTCGAGAGACCTTACCACGCTTTACTTGACCAACCTGCTATGGCCAAATTCATGGCTGTGCCCCACTATGCTTATCTCAAGATGAAGATGAGGAGCTCCAAGGGCATCATCACCATAATCGGAGAGTACAAGAAGTCTTCTGACTACACTACAGCCAGCAGTCAGCTGGTCGAGTCCCTCGTGATTGCTGCTGAGAGAAAGATCCTTGACCGGGTTGTGGCCATGGCCGGCAAGCAGCCGGACCTGTCGCTCGATCCCAAGGAGTCGGAAGCTCAGGGCTCTTTCCAGCTAGCCAAGGAAACAAAGAAGATACCTCTGGACCTTGAACATCCGAGGAGGTTCGCTTTGGTAGGAACAAATATGGACAATAAATAGGAAAGCGAGCTTGTCAATTTCCTCCATGAGAATCGGGATATCTTTGGATGGTCCCCAAAGGACATGCCAGGTGTTCCAACGGATTTCGCCGAGCAAAAGCTACATGTCTGAGCAGATGCAAAACCAATCAAACAGCCCCTCCGCCAACGGTCGGAGGAAAGGAGAAGAATTGTTGGTGAAGAGATAGCCCAGCTTCTGGCAGCCGGCTTCATTATGGAGGTGTTCTCTCCAGAGTGGCTTGCCAACCCAGTCCTTGTACTGAAGAAGAACAAGAAATGGCGCATGTGTATAGTTTATACCAGACTCAACAAAGCTTGCCCCAAAGATCCGTTTGCTTTGCCAAGGATTGATCAAGTGATAGACTCCACAGCCGGATGCGAGCTGTTGAGTTTCTTAGATGCCTATTCAAGTTACCATCATATCAAATTCAATCCAGCCGACTACGTGAAGACCGCCTTCATCACACCATTTGGAGCTTTTTGCTACCTGACTATGACATTCGGCCTGAGAAATGCGGGTGCCACTTTTCAGCGTTGCATACAGAAATGCCTCCTCAAGCAACTCGGCAGAAATGCCCACGTCTATGTAGACAATATTGTGGTGAAGACGGAGAAGCACGACACCCTGCTGGAAGATCTCAAAAAAACATTCAACAACTTGCGCTGCTTTTAGATCAAGCTCAACCCAAAAAAATGCGTGTTCAAGGTACCAGCCGGCCAACTCCTTGGTTTCCTGGTCTTTGAGCGCAACATTGAGTGTAACCCGGTGAAGATCAAGGCATAGAGAGGATGGAGATTCCCGCCCGGCTGCAAGACGTCTAGAAGTTCACCGGATGCCTGACTTCTCTTAACCGCTTCATCAGTCGACTAGGGGAGAAGGCTATTCCCTTGTATCAACTCATGAAGAAAACCACTCACTTTGAGTGGAATGACCAGGCAGATGAAGCCTTTCATCAGTTGAAGAAGACGCTGGTCACACCGCCTGTCCTGGCGGCTCCAACTGAAAAATAGCCCATGCTCCTTTACATTGCCGCAACTAGCCGGGTGGTCAGCATAGTCATCGTGGTTCAGTGCCCAGAGGAAGGCAAAGTTCAGCTGGTCCAGAGACCGGTGTATTACTTGAGTGAAGTACTGTCAAACTCCAAGCAGAATTACCCCTACTACCACAAAATGTGCTACGGCATGTACTTTGCCGCCAAGAAGCTCAAGCCCTACTTTCAAGAGCACCCCATCACGGTCGTTTGCACTGCCCCGCTTGCCGAGATCATGGGCAGCCGGGATGCATCTGTGTGGGTGGACAAGTGGGCCATTGTGCTGGCTCCTTATACCATCTTCTACCAGCCTCGCACCGCCATCAAGTCCCAAGTGCTGGACGACTTCCTCGTCGACTAGGCCGAGACCCAGTACCTGCCGCCAGCACCCGACTCCACCCATTGGTGGATGCACTTAACGGATCCAAGACACGCACCGGTTTGGGAGCCGGCATCATCCTCACCGCTCCCAAAGGCGACAAGCTTAGATACACGTTGCAGATCCATTTTGCGGCCTCCAACAATGTGGCCGAGTATGAGGTGCTCATACACGGGCTCCGGCTGGCCAATGAACTTGGCATCCGCCGGATCCTGTGTTATGGCGATTCAGACTTGGTGGTCTAGCAGTCGTCTGGTGATTGGGACACCAAGGATGCAAATATGGCGAGCTACCGCTTCCTCATTCAGCAACTCAGTGGATATTTTGAAGGATGCGAGTTCCTTCACGTGCCACGGGCCGACAACGAGCAAGCAGATGCCCTGGCATGAATCGGCTCCACCCGGCAAGCTATACCAACTGGTGTCTCCCTTCAGTTCCTCCTCAAGCCGTCTGTCAAGCCTTCACCAGAATCCGACTCCATCTTCGTGCCGGCTGACCCCGAGGCACCCAGATCGAGTTTGAGAACCTCAGCAGCCGGCCCGGGGACTTCAGTAGGCGGCCCAGGGACTGCAGCAGCTGCACCCGGCCCAGGGACTTCAGAGCCCGGCCTGGGGACTGCAGCAGTCGGCCCGGGGACTTCAACGACACAAGAGGCAGTGGCCGAACCCAACCCGCCACCTCGCATCCCAACCGCCCTAGTCGCAGTAGCTGTGTTGGCAATAGAAGAAGTAGCAGCTCTATCATGGGCCCAACCCATCCTCAACTTTCTGGTGAACAGAGAGCTGCCGACTGACAAGATCTCAGCAAGACAAGTCCAATGCCGAGCTGGAGCCTACACAATAGTTAAGAAAGATCTCGTTAGGAGCAGCATGAGAAGGGCATGGCAATCCTCCAAGACATCCATCAAGGCGAGTGTGGCAACCACGCGGCTTCAAGATTACTTGTTTCCGAAGTCTTCCGCCACGATTTCTTTGGGCCGACTGCTTTGTACGATGCCAAAGAGTTGGTCAAGCACTGCAAGGGGTGCCAATCGTTTGGCTCCAGGCAACACTTGCCCGCTTATACACTCAAGACCACCCCCCGCACATGGCCCTTTGCTGTCTAGGGGTTGGATATGGTGGGTCCATTCAAGACGGCACGCGGCGGCATGACTCATCTGCTTGTCGCCGTTGACAAATTTACCAAGTGGATTGAAGCAAAGCCAATCAAGAAGTTGAATGGGCCGACTGCTGTGACCTTCATCGAAAACATCACAACTCGGTATGGCATACCGCACAACATCATCATCGCAACGGCACGAATTTTGCCAAAGGAGCCTTGGACCGTTTTTGCATGTTGCAGGGCATCCGACTGCACTTAGCGTCCGTTGCCCATCCGCAATCAAACGGCCAAGTAGAGCGAGCAAACAGCCCCATCCTCTTCGACATCGAGCCCCGACTAGTTGAGCCACTGGAGTGTTCGGCTGGCTGCTGGCTCGAGGAGCTGCCGGCCATCCTTTGGAGCCTACGCACCACTCCAAACAGGTCAACCAACTTCACTCCCTTCTTCCTTGTGTACGGTGCCGAGGCCGTCATCCCAACTGACATCGAGTTCGACTCTCCTCGAGTCACCATGTACACGGAAGCGGAGGCGAAGGAAACGCGAGAAGACGACATTGATCTGCTATAAGAGGGCCGGCTGGTAGCACTCAGTCGGTCCGCCATCTACCAGCAGAGCCTGCGCCGTTACCATAGTCGGAAGGTCAAGCCAAGATCTTTCCAAGAGGGTGACCTTGTGCTCGAGCTGATCCAGCAAACAGCCGGCCAGCACAAGCTCTCGGCCCCTTGGGAAGGCCCCTTCGTCATCAGCAAGGCCTTGGGCAACGACTCCTACTACCTGATCGATGCACAGAAGCCCAAGGCACGCAAGAGAGATGATTCCGGCAAGGAGTCAGAACGCCCATGGAACGCAAATCTCCTTCGAAGATTTTACAATTAATGCAGTATGTACCACGCTACCTTTTGTATTAAGTACAAGACATCAGGACCCCCGAGGAGCACTTGGGAACTACCCTCTTTTATCTACATGATAAGTTTTATGCCTACGAATGTGTTAGTACATTTCTTCTTTCATCCTGCACTGGGTTTGACCAGTCGGCCCGGGGACTTGCCGCCTTGTGATATGTAAACACTACCTACAGTCAGACAAGTAGTGTGCCGGCATCTAAGCCCTCTCTTGCCGAAAGCCGCAGCTCACAGAGCGGCTGTCCGGCTGGCAAGAAGTCAAAGGCAAGAAATGGTGCCCCGCCCTGCCAACTGACTGCTAAGCAGCCGGCTGTCCGGCTTCCCACTCACCTTGCCACAATCTAAGAAGGCTGAAGTACTTGCCCTCCCAAACGGCCAAGTACTTTCCCAGCCACAAACTGCAGAGGAGCTGTCCGACTGGAAAGGCGGCAGCCAAGGGAGGGCGGCAAACGAAAAAGGCGAAAAAAGATTAAAAGAAAGAAAAGTCGGAAACAGACACCAGCATAGGACATGCAAGATAATATTTACACAAAAGGCATTCGAAGGCCGGAATTCAACATAGTTTGAATACACCCCCAGTGGGTGGATCTGCGCAAATTTAACAAGACATTGTTCAAAAGATTGACAAGCAGGATAAAACTGGCCGCTTAGACCAAGGGAGCAACAGGCGAGCCAGGCAGGTCGGTAGAGATGGCGGCGCTGGCTGGTGGAGTGGCCAGATGGTGGGTCTCGGCCTGATCGTGTCCAGCAGCAGGCGGCGTGCTTGCGCGTGCCTTGTTGCTTGAGGCGTGGTCGTGTTGAGGTTGGCCGTCCGCTCCACCATCCAGCGCAGCGTCTTCACCGACCTCGTCTTCCTCATCCTCACCCTCGTCGCTGGAGTCAATCTCCTCCGCCGAGTCCTCGCCGTCCTCCGGGTTCAGCCCGAAGAGGTCGGCCGACACCTCAACACCATCCTAGTTCAGCTCGGGGATGAAGACGCTAGTGCCTGTGTACTCGGTGATCGCCGCAGCATGATGAATGATGGCGGGCCTCACCGTCACCAAATCCTCACGGGCCTCCTACCGGAACATGGCCAACTGGGCTAGATCCAGCCGAGCATACCATGCCCTAACAAACTCCAACGCCCGCCTGGCGCCGGCCTGGGCTGAAGAAGCCTTCCACGCCTCGAAGCGGCTGACTGCCACTTCCAGCTAGTCGGCAGTATGGCTTGGATTGCACGGGGCCAGAGTATCGGGCCAGAGGACGGCAAGCGCCTAGGCCCCGACACGCTAGAGGTGGCAGAGCATCCGATGGGCCGGCTGGAGATGGGCTTGGATGGCCAAGAGCCGCTCCTCAAGAGTCCGACGAGCATTCGGCGCAATCTCCGCGCGAGCCTGCCTTCGCGCTTCATGGTGGGCCTCGATGGTTCGGCTGGCGGCAACGGAGTAGCCAGTGAAATCCTCTGCGCAGAGAAGAAAAAAGAGAGAATACAAAGTCAGAGGCCAGACTAAAATAACATGCGGCAAACAAAGGGAGGAGAAGGAAGGCAGCCTACCATCGACCATGTCCTCAATTCGGCCATAGACGTCGTTCAGCGCCTGCTCCGATTCTGCCCAGTTCGCCGCCAGGGTCTCATACTCGACTTGGAGGGAGGCCTCGCTGTCCTTCACCTTCTGAAGGGCCTCCTTGTGACATTCCTCCTGGTCAGCCAGTTGCTTGACCAGGCGGTCGCGCTCTTGGGCCACTGTGCAACACTCCGCCTCCTTGGTGCGCAGCGTGGTTTGGGCCTCACCCAGTTGCTGCTGCAAGCCGGCATTGGCCTCTGCAAAGATGACAAAGAGGAATAATAATGAGCAAGAAGTCGCCAGAAGAGATCCGGCCCGACTGCTCAGCAGTCGGCCCGAATCTCGGGGACTACACCCAGTGGGTGCACTGACGCGCCCCCACGAGAGAAAGAAGGCAAAAAACTTACTCCGGCTCTCAAACAAGTCGGTGGTCCATTGAGCCAACTCCCGGACATGGGAGTTGAAGGCGGCCGTGCGGAGGTTATGATAGTCCTGCCAAAAGGACAGACGAACAAGAAGAAACAAGTCAACACCCGAGCCTGCTTGAAAGTTCTAGGTCGCCTGCTCAGCAGCCGGCCCGGAACTCGGGGACTACACCCAGTGGGTGCGCTGAGGCACCCCCATGGAAGACTACAAGAATAAGAAGCAAAAAAGCAAGATGCTTACTTAGATGGCCGTTCGCGTCTCCAAGAACTCTTGGTTGTAATTCTTCAGGGCGGTGGCCTAATATTGAAGCCGGGCCCGGACGTCCTGTGCTGCCTCATTCAGCATGGCCGTCCCGCCCCCTAGTGCCCAGTCTGGCGAGCTGACGCTAGCCGCCTCCAGTTCTTGGGTCGACGAGCCGGTGCCCCTGGCCTCCTGTGGAGGCGGCGTCGAGGCCGCTTTCCCCGTGTGCTCGCGTGCCAAAGACTAGACCACAAGGTCAGCCCCTGTGGCCGACTCACCTCCAACCGGCGGCACGGGTGGCGCGTTGGGCTGGCCGCCTTGGTCCACAGCAATAGACGATGGCGGGATCACCTCCATCTCCGGAACGATGTCGTCGTGCCCCTCCCTCTCCATGACCGGCTGGTCGTCGCCGGCTCCTTCAGGTGGCACCACCGAGGTTTCGGGTGTTGGTGCCACAGTGCAGAGGGGGATGACGAGCTGTGGGGGTTAGCCGCATGAGGCCTCCCCCACCTGCGTCGCGGCCGCGGCGTCTGCCTATGTCTGGGCCATGAAGCTGGCCTGCACCCTCGCGGCCTCGTCCGCCTCCTCCGGCACCGCCTTGGCGGCAGCCGCCTTCTGCCGCTCTGCCTCTTGCTCCTCCCGCGCCTCCCATGCGTTCCTCTCCGTCACCGCCTGAAGCTCAGCACGCGGGTCTACACGGCGGGAGCTAGCGGAGACCCCCGCCGCCCCCACAACGGAGCCGACAACCGACCGCTCCAGAGAGAGCGGGGCCCAGTTGTAGCAAGAGAAAGAATACTCAGAAGAACATTTGTAAGAAAGAAAGAAGAATGCATTAAGAGGCCGACACTTATGCAGAAACCATTTGAGGCTCCTTCATGACCTTGCAGAAGCGGTTTGCCTTCACGGCCACTTCCTCTCACTTGGTCACCGCGGCCGAGCTCTAGGCCTTCTTCGGCCGTCTGCCGAACAATGACGGCGCGACCCAGCGCTTCTGCGCGCCGCCTTGTGCAGCCGGCGCGGCAGTCGAGCTTGTGCCCGCCTGATCGGGCACCGGCTGGCGGTGCGGGACGGCTTCTTCGTCATCGTCATCAGGCCAGTCCTCAACGCCGCCTCCACCTCTAGAGCCGCCTTCCTCGCCGCCTCCGCCTGCCGCATCGTCCTCCAGGGCGGCCACCTCCATGTCGGGGTCGTCCGTATCACTCTCCTCCCGGTTGGATAGGAACTGACACTCTGGCCCTGTGGCGCCGGCTGCCGGCTGGAGAAGAGCACTCTGTTTCATAGACGATTGTTCAAGACGGCCAAAGAAGAACTCAGCAGCTAAAGGAAAAGAAGACATGGAGACTTACCATTGGCGATGGATCCGCGCGCGATTACGGCTCCTTGCCGAATTGCCATTCCTCCTCCGGGAGCTTGTAATTTGAAATATAGTTCACCAAGTGAGATACCTCCGAGTGCGGCATCTCCTTGGTGCACATCCTTCTTGGGTCATGATGCCCGCTCATCTGGCATATCATGTCCGGTCGGCCTTGGAGCGGGAGCACTCGGCGCGTCGCGAAGGCGGTCAGAAAGTCGGCCCCGGTGAGGCCTTCCGACTGCACCATCACCTTGAGCCGCGAGATGGCGGTGGCGCCGGCGACCAACAGTGTTTTGGCCGGTACTTATAGTTGGCCCGCACTCTAGTCGGCGGGCCGGCTACATAAGCCAGCAGGTTGACCCAGTCGCCTTTCGGGTGAATGCTCTTCACGTAGAAGTACGACAACTGCCACAACTTCACCGATTGTATCAGCGAGATGGCGGGGAACGGGTTCTCGGCAGCCGGCCTCCGCACCACGAAAAAGGCGCCCCACTACGCCGTCACCCCCTTGGACACGGTGTTGAGCTTCGTATGGAAGAAATCGCCCCAAAGTTCAATGGTGGGGAGGACGCCGAGAAAGCCCTCGCAAAGGGTGATGAAGGCAGAGAGCAGCACCACTGTGTTTGGTGTGAGGTGGCGCGGCTGAAGGCCGTAAAAGTCGAGGTAGGAGTGGAAAAAGCCGCTCGCCGGCAAGCCAAAGCCGCGTAGGAAATGCAACCTGAAGACCACGCGTTCACCCTCCTTCGGCGCCGAAAAAATCTCCCTCTCCGGCACCAAGCGAACCCTCACGAAATCCTTGCTGGGCAGCCGCCGCGTCCAGCGGAGGAAATCGATGTGGTCCTCATTGACGTTGGAGCCGTCCCACATGCCATGGGGTCGAAGAACTCGAACGGAAGGATTGCACGGCAGCTGTCGGCGTTCTGGGAACGGGGGTCCCCAGACTTGCCTGCCTGCGGCCTACGGCGTGGCTCAAGGGGTGGCCCAGCACGGCCCATCTTCATCAGCACGAGTTCAAGACCCTTGCGAGGGGCCAAGCCTCGCAGGGTGGGCGACAGGAGGCTTCCTCAGGCATGGCCTCATTAGGCTGGCTCGCGAGGAGGCGGAGAGATCAAGGCAGGGTACCTCGCGAGGTGCCCATGACGCAAGCCATGACGACCAAGGGCGTCGGGCGGGCGCCAGCCCGCACAGTGTCCTTCTTTCCTCTTTGGTGCAAAGGGGGCAAGCGCAGGCGAGAGCATCAAGCAAAGGCATCCATTTCGGTGCAACAAGACCAAGACCAGTAGAACGGCAGGATGGAAGTCATCGTGGAGCCCAAGCCGGCATTACCACCAGAGCCTTTGGCGGGCGAGGACCAACTTTAGTCAGGATAAGTGTACTAGATGTTCCCCTTCAAAATGGCCAATTGTTGGCGCCCTTCCCGCTCAATATTTGGGAAGAGGCCCAGGGCCTTTGCCTATAAATAGGACTAGCCACCCACAAGGTAGGGGGATCCAGAAATCAATTGGATCCTCACCTAGAAACCAGTAGAGAGATCGACTGAACTCCCCTAGCAGTTCATCGCACCAGCCAAGAACAGACCCTCGCGAGGCTGTTCTTCCTTGTACTATTCATCATCAACCCCAGAGGCAATCCACCACACCACACACTAGAGTAGGGTATTACACCATAATGGTGGCCTGAACCAGTATAAACCCTGTGTCTCTTGTGTTGTTCCTTTGATTGCTTAGTTCATAGCGAGGCGGTGAGGAGCAGGTAGGCAGAGGGCTAAATCTCCGTGCGCACCCCAGTGTTAGAATCTAGAGGGTCTACCGGAACCCAAAATCCGCCTCGCGTCCCGTCGCATCGTCATCATCATGTCCACCGACCAGGCAGGCAACCCTGATCCTTGGGCGGCCTGGCCCGCCCACGCGGAACCGCTCGCCCCGGGCAACCCCGCGCCCCAGGCAGCTCGCGGTCCGCAGGGTGCTGCGGGCCGCAAGCGGCGCGGACAGGCGGCGACAGCTCTCATGACGCGGTAGGCGCGGTCGGCGGCGAGGGATTCCCACCATGCCGCGGCCACAGCGCCGTACACCCGACGGGAGCAGGCGAACTCGAGGTCAGCTCTCACCGTGGGTCGAGAGCTGCTGCAGTGCAGGCTGCTGGAAGGCGGCCACGACGTGTTGCTAGAGCGGGTGGCAGAGCTCCTGGGCTTCGCCGCCTCGGGGGCTCCCCCCTTCTGCACCCAACTCCCACCTCAGGTCCAGGGTGGCCCGTCCGGGGGCTCTGTGCACTCCCGTGCAGCCCCAAGCGGACTCCAAGGGCACCCCAACGCCGGACAGGCCGTCAACACCGGGCCAGCAGCGGCGCTACCTCCACCCCCGACCATCGAAGAAAGACTCGCCACAACCCACGGACCTGGTGGGCCACCACGCTACCACCCCCAGGCGGGCGCCTCAAGCAGCACCGTGTGGCACGCGGGGCACTACGGCGCGGTCTTCGGGATGGCGGCCCCAGAATAGTACGTGCCTCACATGATGGACCAAGGGCGCGCCCATGAGGACGAACAAGGCTCGCTCCTCGGCCCAAGCTGGGGGGACGAGATGCCGGAAGCTGAACTCTTCCATGAGCCCCGAGAAGGCGTAGTCGGCTACGCTGGAAACAACGAGTATCAGGTACCACTAATCCCCCAGGAGCAGGCATACGCCAACCATGGATCGCAGGAAGTGCAGGTCACGACAACGGGTGGCTGCCCCACTCCCGCAGTTTCCTACCCCTCAGGAGGAGGGCGCCGGGGGCTGCAGGAGAGGGGCCAAGACCCTGCATCACCACCGCGGCATTTGAAGCAAGGCGTCCTCAGGAGGTAGGCCCTCTGCTGGGGAGGTGCCCCCAGAGCCTACCCCTGGCAGAGGACCTGTGGTCATCGGGGGAACCGCTGGCGACCACTCTACCCCATCGGCGGAGTCCTGGTTTCCGGTCGTCGTTGGTGGCACTAGAGTGTGGTGCAAGGCGGGGCCCTCGTTTGGCGATATGAAGCAAGGCCGGTACCTGTGAAGAAGGCCCAGTGCCTGTGAAGCTCGCCGCCCCGTGACACTCTCATGTAATAATGAGTGGGGCTGTACACGCCCCAGAGTCTCAGGGGTGCCGGCCTCAGGCCCTGGGGCTCCCTCCTACGCCCAGTAGCAGCACTTAGCTCCGCACTGGTGAGAAGACGTGCAAGACTAGACTAGGTGCCGGACGCGGCCTTTTTCTGCTCTCGTTGCTTTTCCCCTTGGCTGTCGTTTTTCCCTTGTTGGATTTAAGCTCGAAGATTTGCGTGTGTTTGGGGAAGGGGTGTTTAGTCTCGTTTGAGCAATCTGTCGCGTTCTGGTTACCACTCCGCCTCAGCTGCCTCCCCTCGTGAGCCCCTCGTGAGCCGGGCCAGGCCTAGCTTGCGTGCAGCCCAGACTGCGGGCGCCGCGCCCTCTCAGGAGGTTTTCATTACAGGTTCGATGGGTTCATTCAGGAGACGCTCGAGGCACCACAACCCTCCGCAGGCTAGCTCGAGGCCCTAGTAGGTCAAAGGTAAACAAGCCCGCTGGCTCGTCGCCAAGCCAGCCGCTTGGCGCAGGCATACGGGTGATATCGCATCTACTAATACGCCGAATATGAGTTTTACATGAGGGGCTCCCCCTCCCAAAATGCTCTTACAATCTTCAGGGAAAGGCCCAAACTATATTTACGCAGGGTAAGGAAGCAGAGACAACACGCAGTCAGTCGGATAAATCCCCCAATGCATGCTCAGGGACGCCTCCTGAATCATCACTGGCATCGCTGGCCTCACCATCGTCCTCCGCGTTGCCGGCAGCAACGCCAGGGCCGTTCACCACGTCACCTTCATCAACAGCCACGACCGCGTTGTCGTTATCAGAAGCGAAGGCTCTGACGAGGGCATCTACGTTGTCTTCCACCCAATGCGCCAGGTCGTCCCGGATGGCCTGGGGTACTAGAGCGATGGCATCGTCGAAGTCGAAGTTGGGGAACATGTTCTGAAGGTGGCTAAAGACACGAGAGAAGGCACGTCCGAGCAGGGCATGACTCCTCTCCTCCACCAGCCTATTGGCACCGGCCGACCGCGCCTCCAGCTGCATCACCACGTTGGTGAAGAACTGAAGATTGCCAGCATAGTTGACTGCGTGGGGCTGGTCGACAGTCGCCTCGCAGATGTTACCCAAGGCCGCGTTGGCTCTCTCCCGGAGCCTGGCAAGCATGGGGCCGTGCCCATGCTCCAAGATCCGCCGCTGGCGTATCTTGTCGTCGTTCTGCCGTGCAATGGCCTCGGCCTCGTCCACCCGTTGGCGAAGAAGGAGCGCCTCGGCACGGGAGGTAGTTAGTTCCTCCTGCGCTGCGTCGAGGGCAGACCGGGATGCGTCAGCCCGCCGTGCCGCTTCCTCCAGCTTGGCCCTCAGGGCAGCGGTTCTGCCTTCAGCCTCGACCCGGATCAGCTCCAGCCCCTCCTCGAACTCGCGCTCGAGGTTCAAGCGGGATGTCGTCACCCCGCGCTCAACCTCTTCCAGGACTCGAGCCTCGCGCGCGGCAATGTCATCCTTCTCCTGTGACACCAGGCGCTCTCTCATCTCCAGACGTTCAAGATCGCATGCGTGCTCAGCAACTTCCAGCGTCAGTGCCTCCTCACGGCTCAGGAGCTCTGCCTGGTCGACCGAAGCCACCTTCATCGACGCAAGGGCCGACTCATGCAGCTCCACCTGCTGCTCCACAGAGTGGCACCGAGCAAGGAGTTCCCACGACCGCTCATCCACCGCCTCACGCCGCCGACCAGCTTCTCGGGCCTCCTCGACGGCCCGGGAACGAGCCTCCCGGGAGGCCGCCAGCAACTCCTCGGCCTCCTCATTGTCGAGGTCACGCTGGTGGCGCGCAAGGGCAACGGCCGCCTCTAGCTTGCGCCTCTCTTTAGCCAGGCGCAGGCCCTCGGCCTCATGGCGCGTGTCTTCATCATCAAGCTCCTCACCAAGCTGGCTCACCGCGTCAGCCGCCCTCCGGAGAAACCCTTGGCGAAGAGCACGACGCCTCCGGGCACGCTCGAGCACGTCTTCTGCATCGTCATCCGCCCCAAGTAAGCACCGCGGGCCTCGAATTAGTGCTCCCCCACTGGGCAGGGGGCTGGGGGCTGGCTCCCTCATGATGGCCGGGTACGCCTCGCCAGAAGCCCGGCCAGGGACCAGCCCCTCCCCAAATGAAGAGTGCAGGGCCACATCAGCCAATCACCGTCCATGATCAGACGCGAGGCCCAGGGCAGGCTAGCTAGGCCACGAGAAGGCTCGCGAAGGAGGGTCGCAAGGCGTGCTGGGCCGCGATGCACCATTCGATGGCTCACCTCTCTGGGCGGCCTCACCATGAGGGCTCTGCTGGAACTCGGAGCGCTCGAAGGCGGTGGAGAGGGCGGAGCTTGTGGGGATGGCTCCTCAGCCACCTCCGTGAGCTCGGCAGGAAGGGGCCTGCGGAGCAAGGATCAGCCAAAGCAACGGGAGAGCCAAGAGCTAGGAAAAGGGAAGGCGTACTCATCAATGGCGAAATACTTCTGGCGCTTCAGCAGGCGGTAAGGGTAGTCATCACCCAAGGCCTCCCTTTTCTTCCGGAGAGCCTCGAAGTCCATGCAGAAGGGACCCAGGAGTTGAGCGCAGGGGTCAGCCTGCGACGAGGAAGAATCGGCAAGGTGCCCAGCGTCTGGTGTGTCATCCTGATGCACGCCACCTGCCGCCTCACCAAGAAGGACAGCTAGGGCCCCAGGGTCCTCAACCACGAGTGTCGTGGGCTGTGGCTCAATGCCCCCAGCCACAGCAGTGTGAGCCTTAGGAGATGCCCCCTCCGGAGTGCCGCCAGGCGTCGTTGCTCCGGCAGGGGCCCCCTTAGCCTCTGGCAGCTCATGCCTCCCTGCTCCGCCACTTGAGGAAGGACCACCGTGGGCGACTGGGAGGGCAGTCACCATCACTGGGTTCTCGCGAGGACCCCTAAAGCCGGCGGGGCATAGCCCCCATTCGTCGAAGACGGGCATCTGCTTCACAAAGTCGCCCCTGTTCGAGCAAAGGTACAACAAAGCCCCTCCATGCCGGATGCTGCCGGGGGAGGGGTCCCCGGTCAAGACCAAGAGCACCTTCCTCAGTGCTTCGGGCGTGAGGTCCTCCTCCTGGATCCTCATGCGATCTTCGCGCCCGCCGAAGGACCACATCCGGCGGGAGTGGCGCTGGAGAGCAGCAATGCGGCATAGTAGGAACTCCTTCACCACCTTGGGCGCCGTCACACCAAGCTCCCTCAAGAGCGCGAAGCGACGCCAGATGAAGATGAGCCAGGGGCTCATGAGCGTCTCCTGGCCCCAGCTGGAATTGTGGACAGCAGGCGACTTTGGCTCCGAAAGCAGGGGGCTGGGTACCCCTACATCCACGTACAGCCACTGCTCGCGGAACCCAGGTGCGGACGGAGGAAGGCTGAAATCAATCCCTGAAGCTGTTGTTTCTGGTGTGGCAATGAAGCTCACACACCTTGAGCATTGGGTGGGATCGACGAGGCGCAGAGAGAAGAAGTGGCGCAGCAAGGCAACCGTAGGAGGGATGCCCATCATCGCCTCGCAGACGAAGGCGAAGACAGCTAGAAGAGTAATGGATTCAGGACCCAGATGCATCATATGGACCTGGTAATGGGAAAGCACAGCGTTGAAAAAATCGGAAAAGGGGGGAACCAATCCCACCCACAGGGCGTCGGCAAAGTACTGGACCTCAGTGACCAGTCTGTCGATGGAGAAGTGGGATGCGGGCCAAGCAGTCGTCCTCCCACACTCGTTGAAGATGGTGGCCAGGGCAGAGCCGACCTTGTCCAAGCCCTGTCGGTTGAGTATGATCGACCGATCGACAGCGGGAGCCGCCGACGACGGTGAGCGAGGTGGAGGCATCTGTTTCTTCCCTTTCCCCTTCTTCGTCGGAGCCATGGCGACAGAAAGAGGGAGGATTCGAGATTGGATTGGAAGTAGAGACTGAAGCACGAGAGGAGGAAGAACAGGGGATGGCCGAGCGGCGAGAAGAGGAAAGACTGTGTGCAACCACGGGTCCGCCAAGCTGGGCACAAAACAAGGAGGCGTGGGGAAGCAGGGCCACCCACGTCCAATCAACCGCCACGCACTGCCCGAGGCCGCAGGCTATTAGGGCCCGCGGCGCTTCACACTTACCCCTTCGCCTCTCTGCTCAGCCAAGTCCGGGCGCGCCTTGGGCCCGGGGGCTACTGTCGGCGTTCTGGGAACGGGGATCCCTAGACTTGCCTGCCTGCGGCCTGCGGCGTGGCTCAAGGGGTGGCCCAGCATGGCCCATCTTCATCAGCACGAGTTCAAGACCCTCGCGAGGGGCCAAGCCTCGCGGGGTGGGCGACAGGAGGCTTCCTCAGGCATGGCCTCGTCAGGCTGGCTCGCGAGGAGGCGGAGAGATCAAGGCAGGGTACCTCGCGAGGTGCCCATGACGCAAGCCTTGACGACCAAGGGCGTCGGGTGGGCGCCAGCCCGCACAGTGTCCTTTCCTCTTTGGTGCAAAGGGGGCAACCGCAGGCGAGAGCATCAAGCAAAGGCATCCATTTCGGTGCAACAAGACCAAGACCAGCAGAACGGCAGGATGGAAGTCATCGTGGAGCCCAAGCCGGCATCACCACCAGAGCCTTTGGCAGGCGAGGACCAACTTTAGTCAGGATAAGTGTACTAGATGTTCCCCTTCAAAATGGCCAATTGTTGCCACCCTTCCCACTCAATATTTTGGAAGAGGCCCAGGGCCTTTGCCTATAAATAGGACTAGCCACCCACAAGGTAGGGGGACCTAGAAATCAATTGGATCCTCACCTAGAAACTAGTAGAGAGAGCGACTGAACTCCCCTAGCAGTTCATCGCGCCAGCCAAGAACAGACCCTCGCGAGGCTGTTCTTCCTTGTACTATTCATCATCAGCCCAAGAGGCAATCCACCACACCACACCACACATTGGAGTAGGGTATTACACCACAATGGTGGCCTGAACCAGTATAAACCCTATGTCTCTTGTGTTGTTCCTTTGATTGCTTAGTTCATAGCGAGACGTTGGGGAGCAGGTAGGCAGAGGGCTAAATCTCCGCGCGCACCCCAGTGTTCGAATCTAGAGGGTCTACCGGAACCCGAAATCCGACAGCAGCGGGTGCGCGGCCTTGCGGCGATGAGGTGTGGTGCGACAACGTGGCTGGGAGCTTGGTGCGCCGGTGGGCGACAGCAGCAGCAACAACAAGAAGAAGAGAACGGCAGAGGAGGAAATGGGCGCGCGTGCGTTCGCCTCCCCTCCTCCCCCTATTTATAGCTTCAGAGCGGCAAAGCTGAGGAGGCAGGGCGTGGGGGACGTGGGATTAACTGCACCTACCCCCCACGAACCCATGTTTATCGTTCTAGTAAAGGCATGTATTAACCGCCCTGGAATATCAATCGACCGCTTCGGCCACAGCGGATCCGCGCGTGGGCCGAGGCGCTGTAGTGGTGGGCCCCATCCTGCGGCGACGTCCCGTCGCAAGCATGGGCTGGCAGGCCGGCCCTGGTGGCTAGCGCTGCATGTCACGCGGATAGCGGGCGGTTGGCCCGACGCCCGGCGTGCGCACCACCTGGCTGCCACCTTCGGGCTTCAAATTCGATCAGACAGCGCGTCTGGTAGAGGCCGAATCCGAGCTATCTATTTCGTAGAGTAGGAAGCTGATTGGGCTTCTCATTCTCCGTTCGACCACGAAGCCCCGCCAGCTTCGGGGACTACTGTCGGAGTAAATGACCACGGGTAGCCTAACCGGCTCCCCCTGGCTCTTCAAAAACATCAGGCCGACTGCGCCCTCAAACATCCAAGACAAAGGGCCGCCTTCTAGTGGCCGGCTGATCCCTTGGCCGGCTGCTTGAAGGCGGCAAGGCACCACAAGCCTCCTCAAAGTAGGTCAACTCCTAGTAGGCGGCCGCCATAGTGGCCACCCTCTAGTAGGCGGCCCGCATCATGCGCCCTCAAAGTCTGCACCCACATAACGGCGACGAGACGGGGCGTGGCTACAGTGGAGTCTGCCACACCCGAATCCCAGAGTGGGTGTGGCAACAGTGTGTCGTACCAGTCGACCATCCCTCACCTGGCGTGGCACTTTGCCATGTTGACCATGACAGCTCCCATGGTAGAGCAACCATGCCCCCACGACAAGCTGTCAGTACGGCCTGCAGGCGGCGGGCTCCTCCTGCCAGTGAGCCTTCATAAGGTGGACTGACCAGTCCAGTCGTCTCGTGGGGAGGCCGGCTCCCAGCAGCCGGCCAACCCTTGCCCTGGAAGTTTGTGCACCATCAAACAGATGAGACGGGGTAAGGCTAGAGTAAGCACCCGCCAGGCGGCGGTACTGTAACCATGCTTACCCCGACAAAGCCATCATCATGTAGGGCAAGGCTACAATGATGAGCCGCCGACAAGGCCCCCAAGTAGTGGGCCCATCCTGTCGACCAAGAAGCTAGCAGCCGGCGGGACCCACCAGTCTGCGGGCCCCAGCGGCCGACGGAGAAGCCGGCGCCCATAGACACTGATGGCCTGGACCCGCATCCAGCTGGATTACCATTGTACCCCTGGGGGGTAGGCCTATATAAACCCCCAGGACACTCATGCAAAGGGTTGATCCATTAGAAGCACACACACCACATAGAGAGAAGAGGAGAGCGAGCCTTGCCCTTCCTCTTCCTCTAGCCGAACAGCTCAAGGAGCCTCTTGTAGCTACTTACTGATTTAGTGATCATGCGGAGACCCCGCAGAGCAGGACTAGGGGTGTTATCTCCTAGAAGAGCCCCAAACCTGGGTAAGATTCACCGGCGTGCATGTCTTTGCCTTATCCCGTTTCCAGGCACCGGTGATGTCTTACTGGCTCTCACTATGATTAGCCATCCTTTGGCATATGTCGCACCTACCACCCGACAGTTGGTGTTGGTGTTGGTGTAGGAGGAGCAGAGGAAATTGGAGCAATTTCTTCAGGCACAACTAATGCAGTTGTCCTGTCTTGTTGAGCTTCTGCAGGCGTAGCTTCAGATGCTTCAGCGGGCCTGACTTGTTCTTCAGGCGCAACACTAGTGGTTGCCCTGGCAATTTCTTCAGCGGCTGGAATTCCTTCAGCCCTGGTGCTTGCAGTTTCATCAGCAACCTGATTTTCATCAGCGGTGCTGGCATGTTCTTCAGTCGGCTGTCCAAATGCATCAGCCTGAGGAATTTCAATGTGCGTTGGAGCTGCAACATTGGAAGTGAGTCCTTTTGCTATTTTGATGAATCTGACTTTGGCTCCCAGCCATTCTACCTTGTAGGCGTCAAATTCATCACTGAGCTTTTTGATCTCAGATTGCAGAGCGAGGAGTTGTTCAGGTGAGAGCGTCAACATATTGTCCTTCAGATAACGTTGTTTCTTGTACTGGGCTCTCTGTACAGTCCTGGCATGTTCATATTTCCATTTTTCTTTAGAGATGAATGCCGTCAACATGTGACTTTGTCCAGGAGTGAGGTCTAACTCTGGCAACGAAGTGTTTGGGTCTTTGTGCCAGAGTTCAATGAAATCCCAGATCTTCTTTGGATCCAATAGAAGAGGCACAACACTTCCCTTGGCTCTAGCGGCCCTTTGGTGTTTGTCTTTAATGATATTGGCTAATTCTTCATCGTCAGCTTCATCATCATTAGATGGTATGTGGAAGGCAACTTGCTTCTTGTGAGGACTTGGTCTAGTGCCTCGTCCCGCAGTGGCCTTGGTCTTCAGCAAAGGTGGGCTTTTTGAAGACAGATGAGGAGCTGAAGAACTTGCAGAAGCTCCTGGGGAAATTGAGATGTCTGTTGTCCTTTGGCACGTCACGAGATGCAGAGGTGCTGAGGACTTTGCCGGAGGAGCTAAGAATTTTGTAGTATGAGGAACTGGAGCAGCCTGAGGGATTTGCCATGAGGGCATAGATGATCTTGGACGTGGGGGCATTGCTGAGCTCAGAGGTTTGCGAGCAAGCTTCTTGGGCATAGCCTTCTTGCTTGTGGTAGCCTTAGTAGTGGCAGCAGCAGAATCTTCATTGAATTTCTTCACGGCTTCTTTGGCCTGTTTTGCCAACTTGGCTTGCCGCTTGGCCCATTCATCAGCATAATCCTCACCACATTTGATGCTTGTGGGATCAGCTCTTTGGCTAGGTTCCAACGGAGTTCTTGGGCAAGGAGGGTTTATAGCGAATTTCTTCATGTATTTTGGAGTAACATATCTGTACTCCCTCCATTCCCGTTCCCATCTTTGTTCAATTTTCTGTATGCGCACCTTGCGCTCATTCTTGGTTTCCTTCCCATGAGTTGCCTCATCAGGTGTGCAGTATCCTGCATAAATGTCAGCAGGGATCTCAAAGGCAGTGTTAACTTCCAGTTTATTTCCTCCCTTCTGAGGTCTTTTCCCATCTGCCATTTTCTTTAGCTGAGGAATTTGAACTATCGAGTTCTCTGAACAAGTATGTAGCTTTTCTTCGAGGAATGCTGCAAATGAGTTAAGTTGATGAGAACCAAGTGATTCAGCAACGGACATGTGTACCTATGAACATAGTATAGGTGTGAGGAATTTGGAGAGGTCAGATGCGTTCTCAGAAGTTTGTGCAAAACAAAACAAGTTGGAGGAAATTGACCAGATATGTCTTGAAGAATTTCACTAAGCATTCTTTGACTTAGGTTCCAGAGTTGTATGGATTGTGAAATTCACACAATTGAGGAATCTTGAGGAAAAACATCACTTAGAGAAACAGATCAAGAACATATGATTGTGCGAGGTGTTTAGAGTGTGGAAGTTGAAGAATAAACACCTTTTGAAGATTTGATGAAAATCATTAGTAGTAACAAAGGCAGTAAAAGTAACTTTTAATTACCCTTGACGAAGAACATGATGAACTGAGAGTGTAGATTTGGAAGTTCGTCAGTCCAGATCTTCCATGCCCTAACTTGGCAGAGGAAGACAGCTACGACAGTGGCAGAGTGAAGATTTCCACGACCGGCGTGAGTACGACGGCGACGAGGTCGAGGCAGTGAAGCTCTTCCTCACCGGCGACGATGAAGGTAGCGGCGGCGCTAGGTCTTGAGAGCTCGAGCAAGGGGAGTGAGAGGGAGCAGGGTAAATGCAGTCTGTGGAGGGTGAGGGGTATATATAGCCGAGGTGAAAAACTGTTCACCCGAGGAAAATGGACGAACGTGCCCCTGACCATTCTCATCCTAGCGACATGTGTCACCCACGTATAGTATGGTGGAGATCGTGTGAGATCGTGGCTGAATAGATAAGTCTTATCATGGGATGTGGAACAGTTTGAGTGGCAAAAGCCAAAAATTCAGATAAGAATATTTTAAAGTTTCATTCACAAATTCTTCAGCTGATAAGGACATAGTGAAGATTTTGAACGGGTTTCAAATAGAACGCACATGAAGAATTTGTCAACATACTAGGTTGAGTTTAGCATAGAGGGGAAAGGGTCCGATCACATTCACTTAGCAGAAAAGGCAGCTTGAAGAATTAGCAATAAGTGAATGCTGTAGAGGACATAAACTCAAATACATATATAGTCAATGAAGAATAATGACGAAAATAGTGAAGACTTTGCAAAGTTGAAGAATTTGAAAAACTAAGGAAATTCAAAAATGACAAACTCAAATTGAAGATTTTCAACTTTGGTTGGTGGTGTAACCCACCGTATAAGAATGATGATTTCAGACACCGCATACAATTGTTGTAGGGTTCTGAGAATGAAGTTAGTCGTTAATTTCTCCAGACTTAGAGGGTTAATCTTCATTGATTGAAGAAAAACATTACTTCGTGTGTTGCACATCTAAGTCATCAAGTTTGCAAAAGTATTAGGATGTGTGTCCTTTTCAAAGAACATTCAAAGATTCCAAGATATTTAGCTCACACCGCAACTTGCTAAATCTCTTCTCATCCAAGTGCTTTGTGAAGATATCGTCCGGCTGGTCTTCGGTACTTGCATGGTTGATGGAGATGTCACCCTTCAACACATGGTCACAAAGAAAATGATGATGAATCTAGATGTGCTTTGTCTTCTAGTGCTGAACTGGGTTGTGAGCAATCTTGATAGCACTCTCATTATTGCAGTAAAGCGACACGTTCTTCACATTAATGCCATAGTCCTTGAGGGTTTGCTTCATCCATAGCAATTGAGCACAGTAGGATCCAGTAGCAATGTACTCAGCTTCAGTAGTTGAGAGTGATACGTAGTTTTGCTTCTTCGAGGACCAACATACCAAGGATCGTCCGAGGAAATGACATGTTCCTGACGTTGACTTGTAGTCCACCCGATCACCAGCATAGTTAGAGTCTGAATATCCAATGAGATCAAGGGAAGAGACCTTGGGATACCATAATCCAAGTGTTGGTGTGTGAGCTAGATATCAAAGAATATGCTTCACAGCCTTATGGTCTGATTCCTTCGGTGTAGCTTGAAATCGGGCACACATGCAAACACTAAGCATAATATCCGACCTAGATGCACATAGGTACAATAAGGAGCCAATCATGGAGCGGTATACCTTTTAATCAAAGTCTTTACCATTTTCATCAGTGCATAGATAGCCATTTGTGGGCATAGGGATTGTGACGCCTGTGCAATCTTGCATGCCGAATTTCCTCAATACATCCTTGAGGTATTTCTCCGAAGATGTGAATATGCCATTGTATTTTTGACGAATTTGAAAACCTAAAAAGAATTTCAATTCTCCCATCATAGATATTTGATATTCTTCACTCATCATATAGGCAAATTCGTCACTGTAACGTTGCTTAGTATAGCCAAAGATGATATCATGATGATATATTTGGCACACGAATAATTCATCATCATATGCTTTGGTGAAAAGAGTTGGATCAAGTGAACCGGGTTTGAAGCCTTTCTTCATGAGGAATTCCTTTAGTGTGCCATACCATGCCCTAGGTGCTTGCTTGAGGCCATAGACGGCCTTGTTGAGTCTGTAGACGTGATATGGAAATTTTGGATCCTCAAAACCTAGTGGTTGAGCAGCATATACTTCTTCCTCAAGCTTACCATTGAGGAATGCACTTTTCACATCCATTTGGTATAAGATGATATTATGATGGTTAGCGTAAGCAATTAATATGCGAATAGCCTCAAGTCTAGCAACAGGTTCAAAAGTTTCATCGAAATCAATTCCTTCAACTTGTGTGTAGCCTTGAGCTACAAGACGAGCCTTATTCCTCACCACAAGGCCATTTTCATCTTGTTTGTTGTGGTAGAACCATTTGGTACCGATGATGTTGTGCTTGTGTGGGTCTGGTCGCTTGACAAGGTCCCACACATTGTTGAGCTCAAATTGATGCAATTCATCTTCCATGGCTTGAATCCACTCAGATTCCATGAATGCTTCATCAACTTTAGTGGGCTCTGTGATAGAGACAAATGCAATGCCCACAAAAGTTAGATATATGTGAAGCTTTTGAGCGCGTGAGAGGACCTGGTGCGTTGATGTCATCGAGGATCTTCTCGATCTGCACTTCGTTTGCGACGCGAGGATGTGCGGGTTGACGACTTTCCTTAGGCCCAACAATTTCTTCAGAGCCAGTTTCTTCAGTAGCACCAGTGTGATTTTCTTCATGATCCGGAATGACTTCTTCAGCAGATTCTTAGGTAGGGATGATATCCTCAGTAGCTTTGAACTTTATGGATTCCTCGGGTGACATTTCATCTACCACAGAAGGTAGGTGCTCTATTTGCGAGCCATTAGTTTCATCGAACTGCACATTCACAGTTTCAACAATCTTGTAATGGTTGAGATTGAAGACTCTGTAGGTGTGCGAGTCCATTCTATAACCAAGCATAAAACCCTCATGTGCTTTCGGTGCAAATTTAGAGTGATGGTGAGGATCTCCAATCCAGCATTTAGCATCGAAGACTTTGAAATAACTTACATTGGGTTTCTTGTCAGTGAGGAGTTCATATGAGGTATTTTTGAAGAATTTGTGAAGATATACCCTGTTGATGATGTGGCATACAGTATTAATGGCTTCAAGCCAGAAGCGCTGAGGTGTCTTGTATTCATCAAGCATGGTGCAAGCCATCTCAACAGAGTTCTGTTCTTGCGCTCCACGACGCCATTCTGCTGAGGAGTATAGGGAGCAGATAACTCGTGAGTAATACCAAGTATATCAAGATATTCATCGAGACCAGTGTTCTTGAATTCAGTTCCATTATCACTCCTGATATGCATGATCTTCACAACGAAGTTAGTAGAACCCCTTGAGGAAAATCATTTGAAGACTTCCTGCACTTCATTTTTGTAAGTGATGATATGTACCCATGTGTAACGAGAATAGTCATCAACTATGACAAAGCCATATAATGATGCAAAACTAGAGAACATGGCATAATGAGTAGGGCCAAAGAGATCCATATGAAGTAATTCAAATGGACGAGATGTGGTCATGATAGTCTTCGAGGGAAGCTTGGCTTTGGTGATCTTTCCAGCCTCACAAGCCCCACAAAGATGATCTTTGAGGAATTTGACACCCTCGATGCCAATGACATGCTTCTTATTTGCAAGTGTATGCAAGTTCCTCATCCCGACATGACCGAGTCGTCGATGCCATAGACAGCATTCTAAAGCTTTTGCAAGTAGACATGTGGCAGGATATGGTCCTGCAAAGAAATCAACAATGTACAAGTCTCCTTTCCTAAAGCCTTCGAAGACTTTGGAGTTGTCAGATTCTATTAGCACAATGCAATGATATTTGCCAAAGACGACAACCATATCCAGATCACAAAGCATTGAGACAGACTTGAGGTTGAATCCTAAGGACTCGACAAGCATGAATTTGTCCATGTGTCAACCCTTTGAGATCGCAACTGTCGGATTACGGGTTCTGCAAACCCTTGAGAGGTTCGAACTCTGGGGTGCGTGCAGAAATCTCAACCTACCTAGCCTGCCTACCCGCGATCCTCCTAAGACTAGCGCGTCAAGCTCAAAGGGACAAAGAGACACAACAGTTTATAATGGTTCGGGCCACCGTTGTGGTGTAATACCCTAATCTAGTGTGGTGTGGTGGATTGCCTTGTAGGCTAAGGATGAACTAGTACAGTGGATGAACAAGCCTCAGGAGCTGAGGTGTTCTTGAGCTCGATGGAGCTCGTGTGGAGTGAGCTAGTTCGATCTCAGATCCCCTCTCTATGGTGGTGGCTAGTCCTATTTATAGTGGCCTTGGTCCTCTTCCCAAATATTGGCGGGAAGGGATCCCACAATGACCGAATTTGAAAGGGGACAAGTAGTACAACTTATCCTGACGAAAGTAATCTTCGCCTGCGAAAAGCCTCTGGTCGTGACGCTGCGGTGGGCTCGTTGATACCTCCGTCCTGCCATCCTGGCGGTCTTGGTCTTGTTGCACCAGAATGGAAACCTTTAGCTGATTCCTCAGGACTCTGCGCCTGTAGCTTACCTCCCTTGCACCGAAGGGGAAAGCTGCGCTCTGCGCCCGGATGGTGCCCGCCTGGCCTTGGTCGTCATGGCTCATGTCAGCTGAGCCTCGTGAGGTAAACCTTGCATTGAACTCTCTGCCCCTCGGGAGCCAGCTTGAGGAGGCCGATCCCCTCGGGGGTCTTGGCATCGTCCTCTTCATGAGGCTTGGCCCCTCACGAGGGTCTTGAGATGTTGGTGTCGAAGATGGGCCATACCAGGCCATTGATGGAGCCGCACGGTGGGCCACAAGTAGGCAGGGCTAGATACCCCCATATCCAGGACACCGACAGTAGCCCCCGGGCCCAAGGCGTGCTCAAACTTGGCTTCCAGGTGAAGCCAAAGGGCAAGTGCAGAGCGCCGCGGGCCCTAACTGCCTGCGGCCTTGATGACGCATGGTGGTTGATGAGACATGGGCGACTCCGCTTCCCCACGCTGCCTCGGCAACCGTTCGACTTGTTGGGACGATGCGCCATGCATATCGTCATGATGGCGCGAGCCCGTGGAGACCGGCGGTTGGCCTCCCTTGGCTATAAATGCGAAGGAGGGGCAGAACCCCTCGCTCATCTTTTCCTTCGTCTTGTTCTCGTCTGCTTCTTCACTTCTCCATCTTGCTCCCATGGCATTGCTGAGGAGGTTCTCAGCGGCCGAGAAGGGGAAGGCTTCCAAAGAGGGGCCAGCCTCTCCGCCTCCTAAGAGGGGATGCGGCCGTCCCCGCAAGAACCCAGCAGCTCTTGCGGCGGCTTCTAGGGGGCGCGGGCGCGCACCCCTAGAGGTGGTGTTGCTCTCGGCGCCCGTGACGACACCTCTTCCCGTGGCGGGGGCCACCGGCTTCGGAGCAGCCCCCATGACGAAGGGAGGCGCACTGTGATCATGCGCCCGCCTCGACTGTGCTTCTCCTTGCTGGACGTGCGTCCTGAATTTGTTGTGTGGACGGAGAGCCCGGCCAGCACCTCGCTTCGACTTCCGCACTTCTTCTCCGGCGAGCTTCCTTCTTCGGGGGCTCGATGGCCTCTGGCTGCAGGCTAACGGGTGCTGCAGCAGATCCTCATGGGTTGGGGCCGAGGTAGCTACTTCCGGCAGCGTGGTCCTGACCCGCGGTTGGCAACATTTGCCAGCGCACGAGGCCTAGGCGGAAGGTGCACTCTTCACTTCAAGTACGACGGCCTGGCGACCCTCTACGTGAGGGTGTTCAGGGAGGACGGCCGCCGTGTGGGGTGCTGCCCGGAAGATGGCAGCGACGAAAAGGGTGGTGATGGCGAGTTTGGTTTTGGCGGTGCGTGCTCCTCCTCCCGTGACGGCAGCTCTTCCTTGGATTGGAGCTCGAGCAGTGGTGGCTACGACCAGCCTCCACGTTGTCGTGCTCGTGTCGAGGATGCTGGCGGTTCGTCCTGCCGCGGCGCCCTAGTGAAGCTAGAGAGGAGTCTGGCATGAGGCTGGGGGTCGGCGAACTTGGACTCAGGACCGACACCTTGAGGCGCTGCTTGAGGATGCGGTGCTGGTGCCAGGTTCGTACGCCTTCGGTTTCTCTTTGTTTAGCCTTTCCCTTCTCCTGTAATTCAAAGAAAAAGACGATGTACCCCGCTGGGGTGTGTAATGAACTATGGCAATTATTCCCTTTATGCTATGCTTGCTATCTTAATGTTGTGTCGTAATGTTTGTGCTATGGGTAGGCAAGGGTAGGATAACTTAGCTTGGTATGGTGTAGTAGTTTTCCGTCTCGTGAGGACTTGGCCTCAGGTATTCGATGAGGCCTCCTTCCTGGGGAGCCGTGGGGACTCAAGGGCTGCCGCGGAGCCATTGCAGGGCTGCTTTCAAAGGAAAATAAAAGATTGTCGAGCGGCTCACTCCTTATTTGAGCCCCCAGTCATAGATTAGCTCGGACTTGGCGCACCGCATCGCGCTGCCTGGGAGGCACGGACATGAGGGGTGCTGGTGCCCGTGAGCTTGATCGAGGGCTCCTTGCGAGGATGAGACCTAAACACCAGGGTTCAGTGTAGTGCCTGTGCGCATGGGTAGGCCTGAGGCGCACACACCTGCTTAGCCCCACGCGCGAGGTGCGCGACGGAAAGCGGCGGGGGACTGCCACCTCCTTCATCCCCTTAGGAAGAAAATAGCCCGGGAAGAAAACAACTCGAGGAACCAGAGCTCGAAAATACCAAATCCATTGAAGGGTTACTAAAAAATTGCAAGCAACTTCGGAAATCAAATGAATAGCCGCGTCTGGCACCTAAACTAGTATTCTCACCAGCGCGGAGCTAAGTGCTGCCACTAAGACGTGGGAGGGAGCCCTCATGAGGCCCCAGGGCGACACTCAGGAGACTCCGAGGCGTGTACAACCCCACTCATTATTACGTGAGAGTGTCACGAGCGGAGACCTTCACAGGCCGGAGCCTTGCTTCATAGTCCGGAGCCTTTCTTCAAGGGTAGAACTTCCGGAGATGCTGGATGTTCCAGGCGTTCTGGATGGGGACCCCGTCCTGTGCCTCCAGGCGCACGACGCCAGGCCTAGAGACACGGGCAATCCTAAACAGGCCCTTCCACATGGGAGAGAGCTTGTGCAACCCCTCCCTGGGGAGCACCTGCCTCAGGACGGGGTCTCCCACCTCTAACGTCTTGGGTCGGACGCTGTGGCAGTGGTACCGCCGCAGAGCATGCTGGTACCTCACCGCCCGAAGCGAGGCTTGTCGGTGGCGTTCCTCCCCCAGCATGAGATCCATCCCCCGCGTGGCGTCCTGGCATGCCTCGTCGAACGCCAGGACCCGCGTGGAGTGATGCTTGACCTCGTGAGGGAGAACCGCTTCTGCTCCGTAGACGAGGAAGAATGACATCTCCCCTGTTGGCTTGGTCGCGGTGGTGCAGATGGACCACAACACGGACTGCAGCTTGTCGAGCCAGCCCCTGCCGCAGGCCTCAAGCTTCTTCTTGAAGGTCCTGGTCTTGAGCCCCCTCAGGACTTCTGCATTGGTCCGCTCGGCCTGGCCGTTGCTCCGCGGGTGTGCCACCGAGGCGTAGCATATCTGCGTTCCAAGGTTAGCATAGTATGTTTTGAAAAGGTTGCTGGTGAACTGCGAGCCATTATCGGTGATGATGTGGTCTGGGACCCCAAACCGGCTCATGATTCGCTTGATGAACCTGACGGCCGATCCAGCTGGAATAGTGCACATGACTTCTACCTCCGCCCACTTGGTGAACTTGTCGATGGCGACGTAGAGGTACCAGTAGCCCCCTAGCGCTCGAGGGAACAGCCCCAAGATATCCAGCCCCCAGAACACTAACGACCATGTGAGCGGGATCGTCTGGAGGCCCTGCATGGGTTGATGGATCTGCTTGGCGTGGAACTGGCATGCTTCACAGGAGCACACCAGCTCTGCAGTGTCGTTGAGCGCCGTGGGCCAGTAGAAGTCGATGCGGACCGCCTTTCCCACCAAGGTGCGTGATGAAGAATGGTGCTCGCAGTCCCCACCATGTATGTCCGCTAGCAGCTCGAGCCCCTGCTCCCCGGAGATGCACTGCAATGAAACGTCATTGGGCCTCTTGCGATATAAATCACCATCTTGGATGCAGTATGCGGTAGCTTGATGGGCCACGCGCTCGGCTTCCTCCTCCTTCTCCGGCAGAGTCCCTTGATGCAGGTACGCCTTAAACTCCTCGGTCTAGAACCCCTCCTAAGGCTCTAGCACAAGCAGCAGGCGGGCCCCCGAGGGGTGGCCACAAGTTGGGGAACCCGTCTGGGGTGCCTGAGGCAGGTCCTCCCCAGACGGTGCTGGAGTCGTGTTGCGGGGACCCGTAGATGGCTGGAAGAGCCGTTCCTCGAACACCCCCGGCTCCCGAGGGAGTCTACGGGAGGCTCTCTTGGCGATGTCGTCCGCTTCCTTGTTGGTTCCGCATGGCATGTGATGTAGCTCTACCCCCATGAACCGCTTATCCATCTTGCGCACCTCTTCTAGGTAGACCTCCATGTGCTCGTGCTTGGCGTGTACTCCTTGTTGGAGAAGTTGATCAGGAGCTGAGAATCTCCCTTGACAGTGAAGTCCTTCACCCCCAGTGCTGCCGCGGCCCTGAGTCCGGCGAGCAAGCCTTCAAATTCTGTGATATTGTTGGAGACCTTCTTGCCCTGCTGGAAGTAGAGCTGCACAACATAGCAGAGCTTGTCCTTGGCAGGTGATATGAGGACGGCCCCTGCTCCTGCGCCTTGTCGCGAAAACGCCCCATCAAAGTATATGATCCATCCATCTGGTTATTCGTCTCCTGGCAGGAGGGAGCGATCCTCGCCTACTCCATGGTCGGGAGCATCAGTCCACTCAGCCACGAAGTTCGCGAGAGCCGCACCCTTGATGACCCTGGCGGTGCTGAACTCGAGATTGAATGTCTGCAGCTCGATGTTCCATTCAGCAACCCGCCCGGTGGCATTCGAGCTCCGGAGCACTCTCTCCAGAGGATACGCTGAAACAAGCTTGATGGGGTGACCTTGGAAGTTGTTGCGCAATTTCCAGGAGGCGACCAGGAGCGCGAGCAGGAGTTTCTGAGGCATAGGGTAGTGTGCCCGGGCCTCCCTCAGTACCATGCTGGCAAAATAGACAGGGTGCTCGCGCGGAGGCTTGTTCTTCGTGGGGGCGCGGGTCCTCCATGGCTTCATGAGGTCTGCCGTCGGGAGCCTTGGTGGCCGCGAGGTCGGTCGTGGCCTCAGGAGGAATGTCGACCACCGGGTCGGTCGAGGCCCCCGACGTGTCATACTGGGTGTGTTGTGCCTTGCTCAATGGTTGTGCATCTTGCCGAGGTTTCTTGGATGAGCGTTCCTCCCTTAGTGCCACCAGGGCGGCGCTGGCTGAGTGAGGGGTGGCTGCCAGGTAGAGCACCAGGGGCTCAAGAGGGTGCGGTGCCACCATCACCGGCGGGCTGGTCAGATATCTCTTGAGGTATTGACAGGCCTCGTCCGCCTACGAGTCCACTCGAACGGCTCCTTCCTTTTCATCAGCCTGAAGAACGGTAAGGCTCGCTTCCCCAGCTTGGAAATGAAACGCCCAAGCGAGGTTACGCAGCCCGCCAGCTTCTGCATCTCCTTCCGGGTCTGTGGAGGGCTCATGTCTTCTATCGCCTTGCCTTTTCTAGGTTGGCCTCGATCCCTCTGTGTGACACCAAGAAGCCCAGCAGCTTGCCCGAGGGCACCCCGAACACGCACTTCTCGGGATTAAGCCGAAGATCCACCTTGTGCAGGCTGGCAAACTTCTCCTCCAGATCTGCTATTAGGGTCCCGGCCTCCCGAGACTTCACCACTATATCATTGACATAGGCTTCTGTGTTCCTCCCGAGCTGCGAGCCCAGGGCGATATGCATTAGTCGCTGGAAGGTTGCCCTGGCATTGCATAATCCGAAGGGCATGCAGGTGTAGCAGTACACCCCACAGGGGGTCAGGAACACCGTTTTCTCCACATCTTGCAGTTCCATCTTGATCTGATGGTAGCCTGAGAAAGCATCCAAGAAGCACAGCAAGTCACATTCGATGGTGGAGTCCATGATCTGGTCAATGCGAGGGAGCAGGAAGGGATCCTACGGGCAGGCCTTGTTGAGTTTGGTGAAGTCGACACACATGCGCTCCTTCCCTCTTTCTTGGGGACAATGACGGGGTTTGCCAGCCACTCCGGGTATCGCACCACTCTGATGACCCCCGCGGCCTGTAGCTTGCGGGTTTCTTGGACGATGAAGGCCTACTTCTCGTCGAACTGGCGATGAGCCTTCTGCTTCACTGGTCGCGCGTTTGAGCATACCCTTAGGTGGTGCTCGTTTATTCCCCTTGGAACCCCAGCCAAGTGTTTGGGTTCCCAAGCAAATACATCCTTGTTGATCCGCAGAAAGCTGACCAATGGCTCCCCTTGGTCCAAAGGGAGGCCAGCCCCTATGATGAAGGTCGGACCGGCCGTTTCCTCCACGCTGACCAGCACTTGCTTTGTCTCAGCTCGGTCTTGGGAGAACAATTGCTTCTTCTTGGTTGGCGCCGCTTCTGGGGCCTCCGGGGCCAACCAACCAGGAGGCCATAGAAGACGTCGAAAGATTGACCTGCCAGGCGCGCGGCTCGCCTGCGAGAGCCATGGGGAACCAGTTGGCCTCCACCTTGTCGTCTTCACTGGCCACCCAGACCGCTTCCTCATATGCCTGAAGAAAGGCGGCCGGATCCGCCGCGCCATCATAACGCGGCGGCATCTCCGATCAGAACTTGGCCAACCACTGCACCTACCGCAGGGAGGGGGTGGCGCAGCCCCGACGCTTCTTCGGGGGCACACGTCGGCTGGGTTAACGGAGGAGCGCCCGCCATCAGGGCCAGCAGCGCGATCTGGCAGTCGGGGTAGAAGATTCTGATGCACCCCTACCTGACGCACTAAATGTCGGATTATGGGTTCCACAAACCCTTGATAGGTTCGAACTCTGGGGTGCATGCGGAGATCTCAACCTACCCAGCCTGCATACTCACGATCCTCCTAAGCCTAGCGCGTCAAGCTCAAAGGGACAAAGAGACATATCAACTTATACTGGTTCGGGCCATCGTTGTGGTGTAATACCCTAATCCAGTGTGGTGTGGTGGATTGCCTTGTAGGCTGAGGATGAACTACTACAATGGATGAACAAGCCTCAGGAGGTGAGTTGTTCTTGAGCTCGATGGATCTGGTGTGGAGTGAGCTAGTTCGATTTCAGATCCCCTTTCTATGGTGGTGGCTAGTCCTATTTATAGTGGCCTTGGTCCTCTTCCCAAATATTGGCGGGAAGGGATTCCACAACGGCCAAATTTGAAAGGGGACAAGTAGTACAGCTTATCCTGACGAAAGTAGTCTTCGCCTGTGAAAAGCCTTTGGTCGTGACACTGCGGTGGGCTCGTTGATGACCTCCGTCCTGCCGTCCTGGCGGTCTTGGTCCTGTTGCACCAGAATGGAAACCTTTAGTTGATTCCTCGGGACTCCGCGCCTGTAGCTTGCCTCCCTTGCACCAAAGGGGAAACCTACGCTCTGTGCCCGCCTGACGCTTGCCTGGCCTTGGTCGTCATGGCTCATGTCAGCTGGGCCTCGTGAGGTAAACCTTGCATAGAACTCTCCGCCCCTCGGGAGCCAGCCTCAGGAGGACGATCCCCTCGGGGGTCTTGGCGTTGTCCACCTCGTGAGGCTTGGCCCCTCGTGAGGGTCTTGAGTTGTTGGTGTCGAAGCTGGGCCGTACGAAGCCGTCGATGGAGCCATGTGGTGGGCTGCAGGCAGGCAGGGCTGGATACCCCCATATCCAGGACGCCGACATCAACCTTACCTAGACCCAATACCTTGCTTTTACCTTTGTCAGCATAGGTGATGTGCTTTAGATGAGATGGTGGCAGATCAAATTCCATCAACAAGTTCCTGTCACCGGTCATGTGGTTTGTGCATCCACTTTCGAGGACCCACTCAGTAGCTTTAGGTTGTTCATCCTTGGCACCTTTTGCCATGAAGTAGTAGGTGGGAGCATAGTCATCGACACTCTTGTCAGCAGAGTTGGGGAGGTCATTTTCTTCAGTGTTGAAGATGGACTTGCTGACATAAGCAGTAGCGAGGGCTAAGCTCACCACACCAGAGTCTGATTCCTCAGATTCCTCCTCTTCCACATTATCCTCAGATTCAGCTTCAGAGTCCATTTCTTTGCCAATTAATGCCCGGGCCTTCTTGGAACTGCTCTTCTTGTGAGATGAAGACTTTGAAGATTTTGATGATGAAGACTTTGAGGATTTCTTCTTCTTCTTTGAGTCATCAGAATCGTCATCTTTCTACTTCTTCTTTGATTCCTTTTCCCATAGAGGACAATCAGACATGTAGTGACTAGGTTTCTTGCATTTGTGGCAAGTTCTCTTTTGTAGTCACGAGACGAGGAATCATCATTTCTTGAAGACTTTCCAAAGCGACCGTGGCGAGAGAACTTTTGGAATTTCCTCACGAGCATTGCTACCTCCTTGCTCAGCTCTTCAGGATCACCAAGGCTGCTACCAGAATCTTCAGCTTCAGACTCGGAGACTGTCTTGGCCTTTAGTGCATGTGATCTTCCATAGCTCAGTCCATAGAGGTCTCTCTTCTCAGCAAGCTAGAACTCATGAGTGTTTAGCCTCTCAAGGATATCAGCGGGATCTAGTTACTTGCAATCAGCCCGCTCTTGAATCATCAGTGCAAGAGTATCGAATAAGGAATCAAGTGATCTCAGCAATTTCTTCACCACCTCATGGTCGGTGATGTCAGTGGCACCAAGTTCTTGAAGCTCATTTGAGATGTCAGTGAGGCGATCGAAGGTTTGCTGAACATTTTCGTTGTCGAGTCTTTTGAAGCAGTTGAAGAGATTGCGAAGAACATCAACTCGGGAGTCACGTTGAGTTGAGACTCCTTCATTAACCTTGGACAACCTGTCCCAAATCAGCTTGCAGTTTCCAGGGCACTCACTCTGCCATACTGTCCTTTGCTCAGATGGCCACATGTGATATTCTTTGCTTGAGAATCGAGTTGCTTGAATCTCTTCACATCAATAGCATTCACAGACGGAGTGACTGAGGGAACACCATTTTCCGCAACATACCAGAGATTGTTATAAATTGCCTCAAGATGCATGCACATCTTGTTCTTCCTGTAGGGGTTGTCCGTCCCATCAAAGGTAGGACACCCAGCCGAGACCTTGATCATACCTGCAGTTGACATAACTAAAACTCTAGGTGGTTAAACCAAAATCACACAGAACAAGGGAGTACCTTGCTATGATACCAATTTAAAGTACGTTAAGTCGACTAGGGGGGTGAATAGGCGATTTTTACAAATTCGTCACTTAGGAATTTCAGGGTGAGGAAATTCTGTCGATGTACAAAAGTAGGGGCTCTGCTTTTGACCCCTTTACTTGTGCACGGGTAGTCAGAGCCACCTGCCACGACCATGCATAACAGGGCAGGAGAGGGAAGCCGGAGAGAAGCCAAAGGCAAAAGAAAAACAAAGGAACGACAAGGACCAAGGCCATAGAGATCGGATGGATGATGCAGGTTTCCCTGGCAAGGACCCTTGCCGGCACAGCCTCAGCGACCCCGACAAGACCCTTTCCGGGGCAGCTCGCCCGCACCAATGGAGCGAGCCACCTTCGAGCCCACCAACGCTAAAACAAACGCATTGGGACAGGGCTCGGGAGGCATCTCCGTGGTGGCATGCAGATCTTTGTGAAGACAAAGACTATTCAAGATCAGATGAGGATTAGAAGGCAACGATCCTCGGCAGGGTTCTTGCCGAGGAAGCCCACAAGACCCTCGGCAAGGTCCTTGCCGGGGACGACAGCGTGCCTCGGCAAGACCCTTGCCGAGCCACCCGGCAAGGCCCTCGCTAAGGGCGCCAGCAGGGCCACTGCCAGGCCCACACCAGCCAAGTCTCCGCCGCCGTTCACATGCAGCTGCCGACCCAACCAACTGGGCAGGCACCTGCGTGGCAACATGCAGCCCTTCCTGGAGGCTCCACCACCGCGCCACCTCAGCTGCCTGCCTGCCTACATGGCACCACATGCATCGCTGGCTAGGGCGCATGTCAAAGCAAGGAGGAGCGGCGACGGACGGGACGTGCCTCACCCCCGTCCCCGATAAAGTGAAGGGACACCTAAGCCTCGCATTAAATGCATTTTGTCCTGTAATACCACCGATAAGCTCGCAACACTATAGCACTTTCCACCTCCTGTTTGCCACTGTGGCAGCCCCTTTCGCCTATAAAAGGAGGCCCATGGCACACTGGAGAAGGATTTGGCTCTTTCGAACCTGGCTGCACCCAGAGCTAGTTCAAGAGATCAAGAACACTAAATACATCCATCAAAGCAGGATTGTAGGGTTTTACGCATCTTTGCGGCCCTAACCTGGGTAAATCCCTCTTGTGCTGTTTACTAGTCCCCCTCTTCTCATGCTCCCGCGCCCCGCAACCGTAGTAGGGATTCTTGTGATCCCATAGGTGTCGTTTCCCACTGACATCTTTGGCGCGCCAGGTAGGGGGGCACAAGTTGTGAGAATATGGTCTAGTAGTTGGCCCAGCAGTTCATCGTCGCCATGGCTCCTAAGAAGAAGATGACCACGGCAATCGGTTCATCCGGGACGGGACAGCCATCACCGGTGCAGTCCAGTAGCGGGCCAGTCGCGGAGAGAACCCGTTGCGCGACCCGCGAACACCCACATCGCCCTGGCAGTCCAGGCCCGGCAGGCGGTGCCGTTTGTATGACGAGCGACGAGCGGCGCGGCGCTGGCCCCAGAGACGGAGTCGGACCCCCGCAAGTGACGCGGGGCCCTCCAGGGACATCGTCATGCCACCAATTGACAGCGCGGTGACCTCCAAGACACCAACACCAGCGCCCACGGCGCGCTCTTCTCAGATCGTGCGTGATGAGCAGCGCCACCCCGCTGGTGACCCAGGGCACCGCCCTGGGAAGAGCCCCATGCGCCCTTCGCAGGATGAGGGAGGCCAGCATGCACGCCGAGGCCCCGACGAGGGTGGCGGACGAATGCGGAGCTGTGGTGAGGCTCCTTCTAACGTGGTTAAAAGTCAAAGCGCATCACGGTCCACCCAGCTCTCGCCGCAGCCCACGCCAGCAGAAGCCCTGGCACGCGCGTAGCTCCTTCTCGACTTCCCTACCACTGCGGAGAAGCTTTACGAATGGTGGGCCACCGTCCGGAGCCTCGTCAGCATCACCAACAACGATGAGTTTCAACCGGCGGGACCCGTGGGCTGTCGCTCCGTCGAGCCACCACCTGCCAGCGGGGGCCAAGCCGGAGGCGATGCGGCCACGGTGTACTCCCCTCCTCTACACTGGCCACCGCGGGCGACGACCCGTCATGACGATGCTCGTGATGATATCTCCATCGCGTCGTCCGACCCACGAACCAACCACGATCAGCGCCAAGTCCTTTGGGAGCAGGCTCATGAGGACACTCGAACCACCATCTAGAGCCGACGTGACGCGCGCCACCAGTCGGACAGGCGGGCAGAGCCCGCTACGGACCACCTAGCGCCGGAGGCTACGGTGTCCTACCCTATGAGGTGGGTCGTCCGGCCTTCACCCATGAGCTGCGGCAGTTCCAGTGGCCCTCCCACCGCACTTTGAAGCCCGACATTGGCGAGAAGTACAATGGCAAGACTCACCCGTCGGAGTTCCTCAACATCTACACCATCGCGATGCAAGCTGCTGGGGCCCGCGATGATAAGGTGCTTGCCAACTACTTCCCGTTGGCACTCAAGCCTAATGTTATGTCATGGTTGATGCACTTGCCGATGGACTCCATTTCTTCTTGGGCGGATTTGTGCCATGAGTTCGTTCGCGCCTTTACCGGGGGTCACCAAGCTCATGGTAGGCGAGTGATTTACATATCATCCCCCAGAAGGAAGGAGAAAACTTGCGCAAGTACATCCAAAGGTTCAGTCGGATGCAGTACAACATCCCCGATGTTCATCCCGCCGTTGTGATTAGCGTGTTCCACCAGAATGTGCGCAACCGCAAGACGCGCGAGGAGATGGAGATGAACAAGGTCAATGATATGGCCGAGCTTTATGTTCTGGCCGATTGATGTGCTCACACTGAAGAGGGAAGGAAGTACCCCGGCGAAGATGACGGCGCGGAAACCGACTCCACTGGCGATATCGCCACCCCGGTGAAGAAGGGCCCTTGCCGGCAAGGCTTTCCGGCAAGGCTTCTTCTGGCCCACCGCCCTCCAGGATCCAACAACACTAGTAACCAAGTGTGAAGCATGCCAGTTCCATTCAAATAAGCTTCATCAACCAGCTCAAGCCCTTCAAACCATCCCTCTCTCCTGGCCCTTCTCGGTCTGGGGGCTCGACATATTGGGCCCCTTCCCCCGTGCCGTCGGGGGCTTTGAGTAGTTGTATGTTGCAATCGACAAGTTCACAAAGTGGCCAGAGGTGGAAGCAGTTAGGAAGGTGACGGCGTAGTCAGCCATCAATTTCTTCAAGGGACTAGTTTGTCGTTTTGGGGTGCCCAACAGGATCATCACCGACAATGGCACACAGTTCACAAGCCATCCCTTCATGCAATACATTGAGGATCTCGGCAGCAAGGTCTGTTTTGCTTCCATGGCACACCCACGGAGCAACGGCCAAGCGGAGAGAGCAAATGCTAAAGTTCTGCGAGGCTTAAGAACGAAGACCTTCGGCAGGCTGCGCTAGAGTGGAAGGCGCTAGATTGATGAGTTGCCGACGGTTCTTTGGTCGATCAGGACGATGCCAAATCGAGCCACCGACCAGACACCCTTTGCCTTGGTTTATGGGGCAGAAGCAGTTCTCCCCATGGAACTCATATACGGGTCACCTTGAGTGCTTGCTTATGATGAGCTTGAGCAAGAGCGACTGCGATAGGATGATGCAACGCTCCTTGAGGAAGATCATCTCCGGGCGGCTGTGAGAGCAGCACGCTACCAGCAAGCCTTGCGCCGCTACCATAGCCGCAAGGTTCATGCCCGGAGCTTTGAGGAAGGCGACCTTGTTCTTCGGCATGTTCAATCGGCCAAGAATTCCAACAAGTTGACACCAAAGTGGGAAGGCCCTTATTGGGTAACACGAGTCACCAGGACCGGCGCATTCTGCCTGGAGACCGAAGATACCATTCCAGTGAGCAACTCCTGGAACATCGAGCATCTTCGCAAGTTTTACCCATAAGGCACGGCTGCCGGGCCTCCCGGCAAGCCACCCTTTTTGTACAAGCCTTGCTCGCAAGGCATGTAACCCTTTGTACAAAGCTAGGCGCAGACCCTGAGCACTAATAAACGAAGCACTGGCACTTTAAGTTATAGCATGCATGCTAGGTCGAGTCTCCTCCTCGGTTAGGGTTGATAGTGCTTGGCAGCGGCTAACCCCTAGCTTAGAGGTCGAGTGTGGATCTCTCTGTTTCTTCCCTGTCCTCTTTGGTTTGCAGGACACGTAAGTATTTCTGCCAAGCTGTTTGGAAGAAAGGAATGGACCGGTGCCCCGACCCGGGCAAGCCAAGGTTGCCAGGGGCTGCAAATGCCAGGATCCGTCCACGGCAAGCCAAGGTTGCCGGGGGCTGCAGGTCCAGATAAGTCTTTTAACCTCTATCATGCATTTCGTTATGAACTGGGGGTATGTGAAACCTCGTTTTATCTCTAGGCTATCGTGCTCCCCTCTTTCCACACCCAAGGATTATCTCCTGGGTCCGAAGTTGGTCATAGTCGCAGCAGCAAGGGGATAGAACGTGGAGCCTAAACCCATCTCATCCCTGCCCCCGCCAAGAGTGTGAGAAAGGTCGAGTGGAATGGGGGAATGGCGAGGCCTGTTGCCGGGCAAAAAACGTTTAGCTTAGATGGCAACAAGGGTTCGCTCCTTGCCGTGGGTTTCACCCATGAACGAAAAGCCCGGTGAACATCCCTTTTGCATTAAAAACATCTCGTACAGGTACATTTCATACGGAATGAAAAACATGAACAGGGGGATTACAAGTTCTAGAATCTAACAAAGGCCCGAAGGCTTACAAGACTAAAAAGAAATATTCTGAGCATTCTGAGCACATGCTCACTAGCTGAGCTATTCTCCTCCATCTTGTAGGCAAAGTACTTGTCAGAGGTCTCATACCTCTCGACATGGGCGTGAGTCTGAAATACCAATTTCAGCTCTTGGAACATCTCATATGCTCCGTGGCGTTCAAAACATTTTTGAAGTCCCAGTTCTAAGACGTAAAACATGGTGCACTAAACTATGAAGTAGTCATCATATCGAGCTTGCCAAACGTTCATAACGTCTGCATCTGCTCGTGTAATAGCTTTGTCACCTAGCGGTGCATCAAGGACATAATTCTTCTGTGCAGCAATGAGGATAATCCTCAGATCATGGACCCAGTCCGCATAATTTCTACTATCATCTTTCAACTTAGTTTTCTCTAGGAACATATCAAAAACATAGGGGAGCTACAACGCGAGCTATTGATCTACAACATAATTTGCAAAGACTATCCGGACTAAGTTCATGATAAATTAAAGTTCAATTAATCAAATTACTTAAGTATTCCCAGTTAGATAGACATCCCTCAAGTCATATATATGATACGAGATCCAAAACAACTAAACCATGTCCGATCATCACGTGAGATAGAGTAGTCATCAATGGTGTGTTGGGGACCGGAGTAATTTCAAAAAAATTCCTACGATCAGGGAAGATCTATCTAGGTGATGCATAGCAACGAGAGCGCAGAGTGTTGTCTACGTACCCTGGTAGACTGAAAGCGGAAGCGTTATGACAACACGGTTGATGTAGTTGTACGTCTTCATGATCCGACCGATCCTAGCAGCAAAGGTATGACACCTCCACGATCTGCACACGTTTAGCTCAGTGATGTCCCACGAACTCTAGATCTAGCTGAGGTCGAGGGAGAGTTTCTCCAGCACGACGGTGTGGTAATGGCGATGATGAAGTTACCAGCACAAGGCTTCGCCTAAGCATTACGACGATATGACTGACGTGGAAATCTATGGAGGGGGCACCGCACACGGCTAAAATATCAACTTGATCAACTTGTGTCTCTATGGGGTGCCCCTCTCCCCCGTATATAAAGGAGTGGAGGAGGGGAGGGCCGGCCCTCTATGGCGCACCCAAGGGGGGGGAGTCCTACTCCCAGTAGTAGTAGGTTTCTCCCCTTCCCTAGTTGGAGTAGGAGAAGAAGGAAGAGGGAGAGGGAGAGAAGGAAAGGTGGGCCGTACCCCCTCCCAATTTGGATTGGGCTTGGGGGGGGCACCTTGGCCACCTCCTCTTCTCTTCCACTATGGCCCATTAAGGCCCATTAACTCCCTGGGGGTTCCGGTAACCTCCTCGTACTCGAGAAAAATGCCCGAACCACTTAGAACCTTTCTGGTGTCCAAACATAGCCTTCCAATATATCAATCTTCATGTCTCGACCATTTTGAGACTCCTTGTCATGTCCGTGATCACATCGAGGACTCCTAACTACCTTCGTTACATCAAAACACGTAAACTCATAATACCGATTATCATCGAACGTTAAGCGTGCGTACCCTACGGGTTCGAGGACTATGTAGACATGACCGAGACTATTTCCGGTCCATAACCAATAGCAGAACCTGGATGCTCATATTGGTTCCTACATATTCTATGAAGATCTTTATCGGTCAAACCGCATAACAACATACGTTGTTCCCTTTGTCATCGGTATGTTACTTGCCCGAGATTCAATCGTCGGTATCTCAATACCAGTTCAATCTCATTACCGGCAAGTCTCTTTACTCGTTCTGTAATAGTTCATCCCGCAACTAACTCATTAGTCACAATGCTTGCAAGGCTTATAGTGATGAGTATTACCGAGAGGGCCCAGAGATACCTCTTTGAAACACGGTGTGATAAATCCTAATCTTGATCTATGACAACCCTACAAACACCTTCGGATACACCTGTAGAGCACCTTTATAATCGCCCATTTATGTTGTGACATTTGGTAGCACATAAAGTGATCCTCCGGTATTCGAGAGTTGCATAATCTCATAGTCCGAGGAACTTGTATAAGTTATGAAGAAAGCTGTAGCAATGAAGCTGACACGATCATAATGCTAGGCTAACGGATGGGTCATGTCCATCACATCATTCTCTGAATGATGTGATCCCGTTCATCAAATGACAACACATGTCTATGGTTAGGAAATATAACCATCTTTGATTAACGAGCTAGTTAATTAGAGGCAAACTAGGGACAATATGTTTTGTCTATGTATTCACACATGTACTAAGTTTCCGGCTAATACAATTCTAGCATGAATAATAAACATTTATCATGAAATAAGGAAATAAATAATAATTTTATTATTTCCTCTAGGGAATATTTCCTTTAGTATCCCACTTGCACTAGAGTCAATAATCTAGATTACATAGTAATGATTCTAACATCCATGGAGGTTTGGTGTTGATCATGTTTTGCTCGTGGAAGAGGCTTAGTCAACGGGTCTGCAACATTCAGATCTGTGTGTATCTTGCAAATCTCTATGTCCCCCTCCGATAGTTGATGATGGATGGAATTGAAGTGTCTCTTGATGTGCTTTGTTCTCTTGTGAAATCTGTATTGTCACAAAAGATTTTCATTTAACTCGATGCACTAGGTAAACACCTAGATCGGATATGAACTCCTTCATCCAAACTCCTACATTTGCTGCTTCCGAAGTAGCAATGTACTTCACTGCACACGTAGATCCTGCCATGACGCTTTGCTTGGAACTGCACCAACTGACAGTTCCTCCATTCAATAAAAATACATATCTGGTTTGCGACTTAGAGTCATCTGAATTAGTGTCAAAGCTTGCATCGATGTAACCATTTACAACAAGCTCTTTTTCACCTCCATAAACGAGAAACATATCCTTAGTCCTTTTCAGGTATTTTAGGATGTTCTTGACCGTTGTCTAGTGCTCCACTCTGGGATTACTTTGGTACCTCCCTGCTATGCTTATAGCAAGGCACACATCAGGTCTGGTACACAACATTGCATACATGATAGAACCTATGTCTGAAGCATAGGGAATGACTTTCATTTTCTCTCTATCTTCTGCAGTGGTTGGACATTGAGTGTGACTCAACTTCACATCTTTTAACATAGGCAAGAACCCTTTCTTTGATTGATCCATTTTGAACTTCTTCAAAACTTTATCAAGGTATGTGCTTTGTGAAAGTCCAATTAAGCGTCTTGATCTATTTCTATAGATCTTGATGCCCAATATGTAAGCAGCTTCTCCGAGGTCTTTCATAGAAAAACTCTTATTCAGGTACCCCTTTATGCTATCCAGAAATTCTATATCATTTCCAATCAACAATATGTCATCCACATATAATATCAAAAACGCTACAGAGCTCTCACTAACTTTCTTGTAAATACAGGCTTCTCCAAAAGTCTGTATAAAACCATATGCTTTGATCACACTATCAAAGCATTTATTCCAACTCTGAGAGGCTTGCACCAGTCCATAAATGGAACGCTGGAGCTTGGACACATTGTTAGCACCCTTTGGATCGACAAAACTTTCTAGTTGCATCATATACAACTCTTCTTCCAGAAATCCACTCAGGAATGCTGTTTTGACATCCATTTGCCAAATTTCATAATCATAAAATGCAGCAATTGCTAACATGATTCAGACAGACTTAAGCATCACTACGGGTGAGAAAGTCTCATCATAGTCAACTCCTTGAACTTGTCGAAAACCTTTCGCAACAAGTCGAGCTTTGTAGACAGTAACATTACCGTTAGCGTCGGTCTTATTCTTGAAGATCCATTTATTTTCTATGGCTTGCCGATCATCGAGCAAGTCCACCAAAGTCCACACTTCGTTCTCATACATGGATCCCATCTCAGATTTCATGGCTTCAAGCCATTTCGTGGAATCTGGCCTCATCATCGCTTCCTCATAGTTCGTAGGTTCATCATGGTCTAGTAACATGACTTCCAGAATAGGATTACCATACCACTCTAGTGCGGATCTTACTTTAGAAGACCTACGAGGTTCAGTAGTAAATTGATCTGAAGCTTCATGATCATCATCATTAGCTTCCTCACTAATTGGTGTAGGAATCATGGAAACTAATTTCTGTGATGAACTACTTTCCAATAAGGGAGAAAGTATAACTACCTCATCAAGTTCTACTTTCCTCCCACTCACTTCTTTTGAGAGAAACTCCTTCTCTAGAAAGGATCCATTCTTAGCAACAAAGACTTTGCCTTCAGATCTGTGATAGAAGGTGTACCCAACATTTTACTTTGGGTATCCTATGAAGACACTCTTCTCCGATTTGGGTTCGAGCTTATTAGGTTGAAGCTTTTTCACATAAGCATTACAACCCCAAACTTTAAGAAACGACAACTTTGGTTTCTTGCCAAACCACATTTCATAAGGCGTTGTCTCAACGGATTTTGATGGTGCCCTATTTAAAGCGAATGCATCCGTCTCTAAAGATATCCCCAAAATGATAGCGGTAAATCAGTAAGATACATCATAGATCACACCATATCCAATAAAGTATGGTTACGATGTTCAGAAACACCATTTTTCTGTGGTGTTCCAGGTGGCCTTAATTGTGAAACTATCCCATGTTGTTTCAAATGAAGACCAAACTCATAACTCAAATATTCTCCTCCATGATCAGATCGTAGAAATTTTATTTTCTTGTTACGATGATTTTCCACTTCACTCTGAAATTCTTTGAAGTTTTCAAATGTTTTAGACTTATGCTTCATTAAGTAGATATAACCATATCTGCTCAAATCATCTGTGAAGGTAAGAAAATAACGATATCCACCACGAGCCTCAATACTCATTGGACCGCATACATCGGTATGTATTATTTCCAACAAGTTAGTAGCTCGTTCCGTTGTTCCGAAGAATGGAGTTTTAGTCATCTTGCCCATAAGGCACAATTCGCAAGCACCAAGTGATTCATAATCAAGCGGTTCCAAAAGTCCATCAGCATGGAGTTTCTTCGTGCGCTTTACACCGATATGACCCAAACGACAGTGACACAAATAAGTTGCACTATCATTATTAACTTTTTATCTTTTGGCTTCAATACTATGAATATGTGTATCATCACTATAGAGATTCAATAAAAATATACCACTCACCAAGGGTGCATGACCATAAAATATATTACTCATATAAATAGAACAACCATTATTCTCTGATTTAAATGAATAACTGTCTCGCATTAAACAAGATCCAGATATAATGTTCATGCTCAATGCTAGCACCAAATAACAATTATTCAGGTCTAAAAGTAATCCCGATGGTAGATGTAGAGGTAGCGTGCCGACGGCGATCACATCGACCTTGGAACCATTTCCCACGCGCATCGTCACCTCGTCCTTAGCCAATCTGCGCTTAATTCATAGCCCCTGTTCGAGTTGCAAATATGAGCAACAGAACCAGTATCAAATACCCAGGCACTAATGCGAGCATTAGTTAAGTACACATCAATAACATGTATATCAAATATACCTTTCACTTTGCCATCCTTCTTATCCGCCAAATACTTGGGGCAGTTCTGCTTCCAGTGACCAGTCCCTTTGTAGTAGAAGCACTCAGTTTCAGGCTTAGGTCCAGACTTGGGGTTCTTCTCTTGAGCAGCAACCTTTTTGCCGTTCTTCTTGAAGTTCCCCTTCTTCCCTTTGCCCTTTTTCTTGAAACTAGTGGTCTTGTTGACCATCAACACTTGATGCTCCTTTTTGATTTCTACCTCCGCAGCGTTTAGAAATGCGAAGAGCTCGGGAGTAGTCTTGTTCATCCCTTGCATATTATAGTTCATCACGAAGCCTTTATAGCTTGGTGGCAGTGATTGAAGAAATCTGTCAATGATACAATCAACTGGAAGATCAACTCCCAGCTGAGTCAAGTGGTTATGGTACCCAAATATTCTAAGTATGTGTTCACTGACAGAACTATTCTCCTCCATTTTGCAGCTGTAGAACTTGTTGGAGACTTCATATCTCTCAACTCGGGCATTTTCTTGAAATATTAACTTCAACTCTTGAAAAATCTCATATGCTCAATGATGTTCAAAACATCTTTGAAGTCCTGATTCTAAGCCATAAAGCGTGGCACACTGAACTATCGAGTAGTCATCAGCTTTGCTCTACCATACGTTCTTAACGTCATCAGTAGCATCTGCAGCAGGCCAGGCACCTAGCAGTGCTTCTAGGACGTAATTCTTTTGTGCAGCAATGTTGATAATCCTCAAGTTATGGACCCAGTTCGTGTAGTTGCTACCATCATCTTTCAACTTAGCTTTCTCTAGGAATGCATTAAAATTCAATGGAACAGTAGCATGGGCCATTTATCTACAACAACATAGACATACACAATACTATCAGGTACAAAGTTCATGATAAATTAAAGTTCAATTAATCATATTACTTAAGAACTCCCACTTAGATAGACATCTCTCTAATCATCTAAGTGATCATGTGATCCAAATCAACTAAACCATGCCTGATCATCACGTGAGATGGAGTAGTTTTCAAGGGTGAACATCACTATGTTGATCATATCTACTATATGATTCACGCTCGACCTTTCGGTCTCAGTGTTCCCCAGCCATATCTGCATATGCTAGGCTCGTCAAGTTTAACCCGAGTATTTTGCATGGGCAAAACTGGCTTGCACCCGTTGTATGTGAACGTAGAGCTTATCACACCCGATCATCACGTGGTGTCTCGGCATGATGAACTATAGCAACGGTGCATACTCAGGGAGAACACTTATACCTTGAAATTTAGTAAGGGATCATCTTATAATGCTACCGCCATACTAAGCAAAATAAGATGCATAAAAGATAAACATCACATGCAATCAAAATATGTGACATGATATGGCCATCATCATCTTGTGCTTATGATCTCCATCACCGAAGCATCATCATGATCTCCATCATCACCGGTGCGACACCTTGATCTCCATCGTAGCATCGTTGTCGTCTCGCCAACTATTGTTACTACGACTGTCGCTACTGCTTAGTAATAAAGTAAAACAATTACATGGTGATTGCATTGCATACAATAAAGCAACAACCATATGGCTCCTGCCAGTTGCTGATAACTTTGTTACAAAACATGATCATATCATACAACAATTTATATCACATCATGCCTTGACCAGATCACATCACGGTAAGCCCTTCAAAAACAAGTTAGACGTCCTCTACTTTGTCGTTGCAAGTTTTACGTGGCTGCTATGGGCTTCTAGCGAGAACCGTTCTTACCTACGCATCAAAACCACAATGATTTTTTGTCAAGTGTGCTATTTTAACCTTCAACAAGGACCGGGCGTAGCAACACTCGATTCAACTAAAGTTGGAGAAACAGACACTCACTAGCCACCTGTGGGCGAAGCACGTCGGTAGAACCAGTTTTGTGTAAGCGTACGCGTAATGTCGGTCTGAGCCGCTTCATCCAACAATACCACCGAATCAAAGTATGACATGCTGGTAAGTAGTATGACTATTATCGCCCACAACTCTTTGTATTCTACTCGTGCATATAACATCTACGCATAAACCTGGCTCTAATACCACTGTTGGGGAATAGAGTAATTTTAAAAAAATCCCTACGATCACGCAAGATCTATCTAGGTGATGCATAGCAATGAGAGGGGAGAGTGCTGTCTACGTACCCTCGTAGACCGAAAGCAGAAGCATTATGACAATGTGGTTGACATAGTCGTACGTCTTCACGATCCGACCGATCCTTGCACCGAAGGTACGGCACCTCCGCGATCTGCACAAGTTCAGCTCGGTGACGTCCCACGAACTCTAGATCCAGCTGAGGCCGAGGGAGTGTTTCACCAGCACGACGGCGTGGTGACGGTGATGATGAAGTTACTAGCGCAGGGCTTCGCCTAAGCACTACGACGATATGACCAAGGTGGAAATCTGTGGATGGGGGCACCGCACATGGCTAAAAGATCAACTTGATCAACTTGTGTCTCTATGGGGTGCCCCTCTCCCCCGTATATAAAGGAGTGGAGGAGGGGAGGTCCGGCCCTCTATGGCGCGCCCAAGGGGGGGAGTCCTACTCCCAGTAGGAGTAGGTTTCCCCCCTTCCCTAGTTGGAGTAGGAGAAGAAGGAAGTGGGAGAGGGAGAGAAGGAAAGGGGGGCCGACCCCCCTCCCAATTCGGATTGGGCTTGGGGGGCGCCCCCACCTTGGCTGCCTCCTCCTCTCTTCCACTATGGCCCATTAAGGCCCATTAACTCCCCGGGGGGTTTCAGTAACCTCCCAGTATGCCGGAAAAATGCCCGAAGCACTCGGAACCTTTCCGGTGTCCAAACATAGCTTTCTAATATATCAATATTCATGTATCGACCATTTCGAGACTCCTCGTCATGTCCGTTATCACATCCGAGACTCTGAAATACTTTCGGTACATCAAAACACATAAACTCATAATACTGATCATCATCGAATGTTAAGCGTGCGGACCCTATGGGTTTGAGAACTATGTAGACATGACAGAGACTATCTCCAGTCAATAACCAATAGCGGAACCTGGATGCTCATATTGGTTCCTACATATTCTAGAAGATCTTTATCGGTCAAACCGCATAACAACATACGTTGTTCCCTTTGTCATCGGTATATTACTTGCCCGAGATTCGATCGTTGGTATCTCAATACCTAGTTCCATCTCATTACTGGCAAGTCTCTTTACTCGTTCCGCGGTACTTCATCCCACAACTAACTCTTTAGTCACAATGCTTGCAAGGCTTATAGTGATGAGTATTACCGAGAGGGCCCAGAGATACCTCTTCAAAACACGGAGTGACAAATCCTAATCTCGATCTATGCCAACCCAACAAACACCTTCGGAGACACCTGTAGAGCACCTTTATAATCACCCATTTACGTTGTGATGTTTGGTAGCACACAAAGTGTTCCTCCAGTATTCGGGAGTTGTGTAATCTCATAGTCTGAGGAACTTGTATAAGTTATGAAGAAATCAGTAGCAATGAAACTGAGACGATCATAATGCTAAGCTAACAGATGGGTCATGTCCATCACATCATTCTCCTAATGATGTGATCCCGTTCATCAAATGACAACACATGTCTATGGTTAGGAAACATAACCATCTTTGATTAACAAGCTAGTTAAGTAGAGGCATACTAGGGACAATATGTTTTGTCTATGTATTCACGCATGTACTAAGTTTCCGGTTAACACAATTCTAGCATGAATAATAAACATTGATCATGAAATAAGGAAATGAGGAATAACTTTATTATTGCCTCTAGGGCATATTTCCTGCATGGTGAACATCTCTATGTTTATCATATCTACTATATGATACACGTTCGACCTTTCGGTCTCCAGTGTTCCGAGGCCATGTCTGTACAACCATATGGCTCTAGCTAGTTGCCGATAACTTTGTTACAAAACATGATCATCTCATACAACAATTTATATCACATCATGCCTTGACCATATCACATCACATCAAGCCCTGCAAAAACAAGTTAGACGTCCTCTACTTTGTTGTTGCAAGTTTTACGTGGCTGCTATGGGCATCTAGCAAGAACCGTTCTTACCTATGGCACAAAAACCACAATGGTGATTTATCAAGTTTGATGTTTTAACCTTCAACAAGGACCGTCCGCAGTCAAATTCGATTCAACTAAAGTAGGATAAATAGACACCCGCCAGCCAGGTTTATGCAAAACTAGTTGCATGTCTGTAGGTGGAACCGGTCTCATGAACGTGGTCATGTAAGGTTGGTCCGGGCCGCTTCATCCAACAATACCGCCGAATCAAAATAGACATTGGTGGTAAGCAGTATGAAGAGCACCACCCACAACTCTTGGTGTTCTACTCATGCATATCATCTGCGCATAGACCTGGCTCGGATGCCACTGTTGGGGAACATAGCTTGCAATTTCAAAAGGTTTCCTACGCTCATGCAAGATCTATTTAGGAGATGCATAGCAACGAGAGGGGGAGAGTGTGTCTACGTACCCTCGTAGACCAAGAGCGGAAGCGTTTGACAACACGATTGATGTAGTTGAATTTCTTCTCGTGTTGACCAATCAAGTAGCAAATGTATGACACCTCTGAGTTCTGCACACGTTCGGCTCGATGACGTCCCTAGAACTCTTGATCCAGCAAAGTGTCGAGGAAGTAATGAGTTCCGTCAACACGATGGCATGGTGTCGGTGATGCTGAAGTTATCCGCACAAGGCTTCGCCTAAGCACCACGAGAATATGACCGAGGGTGTAATCTGTGGAGGGGGGCACCGCACATGGCTAACAGACGTTGTTGTGTGTTCTAGGCGCCCCCTCCCAATGTATATATAGGTGGGAGAGGGAGGGGAGCAGCAAGGGATGCCCCAAGTAGGAGGAATCCTACTTGGGTGCCTCGCCCAATTCGGCCTCGCCCTTCCTTATTCATCGGTGGGGAAATGAAGGAGGAGGAAGGGGGGAAGGAAGGGGGAGGCCGAATCCCCCCTTCCTTTCTCTCTTCCCCTCTTTCCTTACCCTCAGGTGCGGCCCATATGGGGGCGCAACAGCCCCTGCTGGCTGCTATGTTTCCCTTCTTGGCCAATTAGGCCCATATCTTTGCCGGGGGGGGGGGGGGGTGCCCGGAACCCCTTCCCGTGACCCGATATGTACCTGGTACCCTCTGGAACACTTCCGATGTCCGAGTACTATCGTCCTATATATCAATCTTTACCTCTTGACCATTTCGAGACTCCTCGTCATGTCCGTGATCTCATCCAGAACTCCGAACAAAATTCGGTCAGAAAATCACATAACTCATATAATACAAAATTGTCATCGAACGTTAAGCGTGCGGACCCTACAGGTTCGAGAACTATGTAGACATGACCGAGACACCTCTCCAGTCAATAACCAATAGCGGAACCTTGATGCTCATATTGGCTCCCACATATTTTACGAAGATCTTTATTGGTCGAACCGTTATGACAACATATGTTATTCCCTTTGTCATCGGTATGTTACTTGCCCGAGATTCGATCATCGGTATCTTCATACCTAGTTCAATCTCGTTACCGGAAAGTCTCTTTACTCGTTCCTTAATGCATCATCCTGCAACTAACTCATTAGTCACTTTGCTTTCAAGGCTTCTTATGATGTGCATTACTGAGAGGGCCCAGAGATACCTCTCCGATAGTCGGAGTGACAAATCCTAATTTCGATCTATGCCAACCCAACAAACACCTTTGAAGATACCTATAGAGCATCTTTATAATCACCCAGTTAGATTGTGACATTTGATAGAACACAAGGCATTCCTTCGGTATCCGGGAGTTTCATAGTCTCATAGTCGGATGAATATGTATTTGACATGAAGAAAGCAATAGCAAAAAACTGAACGATCATAATGCTAAGCTAACGAATGGGTCTTGCCCATCACATCATTCTCCTAATTATGTGATCCCATTTGTCAAATGACAACACATTTCTATGGTTAGGAAGCTTAACCATCTTTGATATACGAGCTAGTCTAGTAGAGGCTTACTAGGGACACGATATTTTGTCTATGTATCCACACATGTATCAAGTTTCCGGTTAATACAATTCTAGCACGAATAATAAACATTTATCATGAAAAAAGGAATTATAAAATAACAAATTTATTATTTCCTCTAGGGGATATTTCCTTCAATAATAATAGGATGCCCTCTGATCTTGAAAGTAATATTAAATAATCTATCAATGCTTAAAAAGTTTTTAACACTACGATAGAAGGACAATTGAGTAAAAGTGATGATCTGTCTAGGAGCATTGATAGAATTATTCATGATGTGGAAAATCTTAATGGTAAATTTTTGCCACCCAAGGTTGATATCAATGAATCAATTAAAGCTTTATATGTCTCCATGGATGAGAGTAATAGGAGAACCGCTATGCTAAGAGCTAAACGAGAATTTTTAGAAAAAACGATTCCTCCCAATTTCTTTCATAGTAGTGATGAGGATATTAAAATGATTGGTGTTTCATTTATTGATTCTTTGCTTAGCAATATTAAACATAACGATAAATGGATTGAAGAAGAGTCAACTTTGTCTATAAGGTGTCCCCATAGTTCATAGGGTGAAAAACTCGATGAAATTTATTTTAAAGTGGGTTTGAAGAGGTAAAAACTTTAACTAGTGATGTGACCACTCTCTTGGATTACAAAGAATTTAATTATGATAGTTGTTCTTTGACAGGATGTATTTCTTTGTTACAATCCATGCTAAATTCACCCAACGCATATGAACAAAATAAGGCTCTTACTAAACATATAGTAGAAGGGATGATGAAAGCTTTTGAAGAAAATCTAGAATTAGAGACTTCAATTCCTAGAAAATTATATTATGAATGGGAACCCACCATAAAATTCAAGATCAATTATTATGAGTACATTTCTTTATGTGATTTGGGTGCTAGTGTTTCCACAATTCTGAAATCTCTATGTGATGTTCTAGGTTTTACTAATTTGGAAGAATGTTCTCTTAATTTGCACTTGGCGGATTCTACTATTAAAAATCCATTGGGAAGAATTAATGATGTTATTATTCTTGCAAATAGGAATTATGTGCCCATAGATTTTATTGTGCTAGATATTGATTGCAACCCATCTTGTCCCATAATACTTGCTAGACCGTTCTTTCGAACTATATGTGACGTGATTGACATGAAATAAGGGAATATTAAATTTCAGTTTCCATTAAAGAAGGGTATGGAACACTTCCCTAGAACAAGAATTAAGCCACCATATGAGTCGATCATGAGGGCAACCTATAGAGCAAAAACCAAAGATGACAATACATGAACCTATGCATTATGCCTAGCTAGGGGCATAAAACAATAGCGCTTGTTGTGAGGCAACCCAATAGTTATCTTAAACTTTATTGCATACTTTCTGTTTTTTTGTTCACACAATTATTCTACTATTATGATTGTGTTTTATGTTTTAATTGGTGCTTGTGCCAAGTAAAGCCTTTAGGGTTATGTTGGATGATAGTTGACTTGATTTTGTGGAAAAACATAAACTTTTGCACCCAGTTCTGGAATTTTGTAAATTCACATAAATGTGTTTTTGCTCTGATTGTTTTTCACTTAATTGATATACAAATTTCTCATGACATCCTAATTTTTCAGAATTTGTGGATTTACAGAAGTATGAGCTTAATTCATGTTTCTACAGGTTGTTCCGTTTTGGACAGATTCTGTTTTTCGTTGCATTGTGTGCTTATTTTGATGAATCCACGGATTGTATCAGGAGGTATATGCCATGGTAAAGTTAGAATACAATAGGTATAATGCAATAACAAAATATGAATGGGTTTATAATAGTACTTAAAGTAGTGATTTGTCTTCTTATACTAACGGACCTCATGAAGGTTTTGGTAAGTTTTGTGTGCTTGAAGTTTTCAAGTTTTGGGTGGGATCAAGATGGATGAAGGAATAAGGAGTCGCAAGAGCCTAAGCTTGGGGATGACCGAGGCACCCCATAGGTAATATTCAAGGACTTCCAAGCAACTAAGCTTGGGGATGCCCTGAAAGGCATCCCCTCTTTCTTCTAACGACCATCGGTAATTTTACTTGGAGCTATATTTTTATTCGTCACATATCATGAGTTTTGCTTGGAGCGTCATGTATGATATGAGTATTTGCTTTGTTTGTTTTTTAGTTTGTCACAATCATCCTTTCTTAACACACCTATTTGAGTGAGCTATACTTTATCATGATTTGTTAGAATTGCTCGATGTGCTTCACTTAAATTTTTTAGAGCACGGTGGAAATTAAATTTTGAAGAAATACTTGAACTCTCATGCTTCAGTTATATTATTTTGAGAGTTGACATGTGAAATTTTGGAAGAAATATTTGTGCTCTCGTGCTTCACTTAAATCTTTTTGATAGTTGATAATAGCAACTGTAATTTGCACGAGATATGAATTTGGTCCCAAAGTGATGAATGTTCAAGAGGGATATAATAAAAACTTTCATGAAAAGATTATTGGATATTAAAACTTGATTCCTTGCAATAGTTTTGTGATATGGAGATAGTGATATGTGAGTCATGTTGGTGAGTAATTATGCTATAGTAAGAATATTGATGTTAAGGTTGTGATTCCCTATGCAAGCACGAAAGTGATTACTTGTATCTGCATTTGTATTTCCCCAAAGAGGAAGGGATGATGTAGCACAACAATGGTAAGTATTTATCTCAGTTATGAAACCAAGGTTATCAATCCAGTAGGAGAACCAAGCAACACTATGTAAACATCACCTGCACACAAACAACAAAAACTTGCAACCCAACGAGTAAGAGGGGTCATTAATCCCTCAATGATGTTGAGATAGATTAAATTGTATGACATTTGATAATAGATCTAACGGAAACATAAAATAAAATAAAGAAAGAAAAATTTCAGCAAGGCATTATTGGTTTTAATATGATAGGAAATAGACCCGGGGCCCATAGTTTTCACTAGAGGCTTCTCTCAAGAAAATAGAATACTGTGGGTAAACAAATTACTGTTGGGCAATTGATAGAAAAGCAAATTATCATGACAATATCCAAGGCAATGATCATGTATATAGGCATCACGCCCAAGATTAGTAGACTGACTCATGCCTGCATCTACTATTATTAATCCACACATTGACCGCTATCCAGCATGCATCTAGTGTATTAAGTTCATGGAGAAATGGAGTAATGCAATAAGAACGATGACATGATGTCGACAAGATAAACTCACGTATGAATAAACCCCATCTTGTTACCCTTAATAGCAATGATACATGTGTGTCATGTCTATTTCTGTCACTGAGATTGTACACCACAAGATCGAACCCATCACAAAGCACCTCTTCACATGGCAAGATAAATCAATCTAGTTGGCCAAACCAAACCAATAAATCGTAGAAGAAATACGAGGCTATACAAATCATGCGTAAAAGAGTTCAACAAAGACTCAATTAATATTCATGGATAGAACTGATCATAAACCCACAATTCATCGGATCCCAACAAGCACATTGCAAAAAGGAGTTACATCAAATAGATCCTCAAGAACATCAAGGAGAACATTGTATTGAAGATCAAAAAAAGAGAAGAAGCCATCTAGCTACTAGCTACGGACCCGTAGGTCTGTGGTAAACTACTCACACATCATTGGAGGGGCAACAAGGATGATGAAGGACCCCTCCGTGATCGTTGCCACCACTGGCAGCGTGCCAGAAAAGGCCTTTAGATTGGATCTCGTGGTTCTAGAAATTGCGGTGGTGGAAAAGGTGTTTCGTTCACTCCCCTAGGGTTTTGGGATTTTAGAGGTAGAAGTCGGTCAAGAAGGTTCCTGTGGGCTCCGCTACCCACCAGGGTGCGCTTGGGGGCCTTGGCGCGCCCTGGTGCCTTGTAGGCCCCACGGCCCTCCTCCCATGTGCTCCTTGGGCTCCCTAGGCGTCTTTTGGCCAGAAAAAAATCTCCAAAATGTTTCATGGTATTTGGACTTCGTTTGGTATTGATATTCTGCAAAGTAAAAACAAGCAAAAAAATAGCAACTAACACTAGGCACTATCTAAATAGGTTAGTCCCAAAAATGATATAAAGTTGCTAGTAAATGAATATAAAACATCGAAGATTGATACTATAATGGCATGGAACAATAAAAAATTATAGATATGTTGGAGACGTATCAGAAAGTCAGTAATTATGCAATGAAGTTACATCCTACTTGTGGTGCATTATTGAGTGTTAGTTATGTTCAATGCATGTTTATGATCATTTTTGTTTTTTGGTTGGTCGCTTCTCAATCTATTTGCTAGCCTTCACTTGTACTAAGCGAGGATGCTGCTTGTGCATCCAACTCCTTAAACCAAAGTTGTGCCAAATAAGTCCACCATACCTACGTATACGCGGTGTTTCCTTACCGTTCCAAGTAAATTTGTATGTGTCAGCTCCAACATTCAAAATAAATTTCCGTTTTGTGTGCCCATACCGCTCAGGAAGGGCCTGTTGTTGTTTTTTCCTTGTTTTGTCTTTTACAAAAAGCAATACCAAACGGAGTCCAAATGGAATGAAACTTTTTGATGATTTTTCTTGGACCAGAAGACACCTAGGAAACTTCTGGAGGAGGCCAGAAGGCCCACGGGTGATCCACAAGCTCACCAGGTGCGTCCTAGGGGGAGCACCCGCCCTATGAGCTTGTCCCCCCCCCCCCCCCCCCCGTGGCTCCTCTAACCCTAATCTCAGCTCTATAAATACCAAAATGTTCCCCGTATACCAAAGGGCACACGAAAAATTCTTTTCCGCCGCCGCAAGCTTCTCTCCTCATGAGATCCCATCTTGGGGCCTTTTCCGGTACTCTACCGAAGGGAGATTTGATCATAGAGGGCTTCTAAATCAACCTTGCGGCCCTTCCGATGATGCGTGAGTAGTTTACCACAGACCTGTGGGTCCATAACTAGTAGCTTTGTGGTTTCTTCTCTCTCTTTGATCTTCAATACAATGTTCTCCTCGATGTTCTTGGAGATCTATTCAATGTAATCGTCTTTTTTGGTGCATTTGTTTAGATCCGATGAATTGTGGATTTATGATCAGATTATCTATGAATATTATTTGGGTCTTCTCTGAACTCTTTTATGCATGATTAAGATAGCTTTGTATTTCTCTCTGATCTATTCGTTTGGTTTCGCCAACTAGATTGATTTTTATTGCAATGGAAGAGGTGCTTTGTTTTGGGTTCAATCTTGCGGTGTCCTCACCCAGTGATAGAAGGGGTAGCGAGGCACGTATTTGTATTGTTGCCACTAAGGATAAAAATATGGGGTTTATGCCATATTGATTCGATCTATCCCTCTAAATCATGTCATCTTGCTTAAGGCATTACTTCGTTCTTGCTAACTTAATACACTAGACGCATGCTGGATAGCGGTCGATGTGTGGAGTAATAGTAGTAGATGCATGCAGGAGTCGGTCTATTTGTCACAGACGTGATGCCTATATTCATGATCATTGCCTTATATATCGTCATAACTTTGCGTTTTTCTATGAATTGCTCAATAGTAATTTGTTTACACATTGTATGCACTCTTTCAAGAGAGAAGCCTCTAATGAAAACTATCGCCCTTGGGTCTATTCTCATCATACTATTTTCAGATCTATAAAACCAAAAATCCATAAATACCTTGCTGCAACCTTTACTTTATTTATCTTTTATCCTATCTCTATCAGATATCATCCTCGCAAGTAACCGTGAAGGGATTCACAACCTCTTTATCGCGTTGGGTGCAAGTATTTGTTTGTTTGTGTAGGTGCTATCATTGGAAACTTGTGTTTTCCTCCTACTTGATTGATACCTTGGTTCTTAACTAAAGGAAATACTTATCTCTACTTTGCTGCATCACCATTTCCTCTTCAAGGGAAAAACCAACGCAAGCTCAAGAAGTAGCAGGAATAATTTATGGCGCTGTTGCCGGGGAGGATTTACATCAAGCCTACCATGTACCTAACATAAAATCTTATCTCTTGCACTTACATTATTCTCCATTTGCCTCTCATTTTCCTCTCCCCCACTTCTAAAATGTTTTCAAAAAAAATACAAAAATAGTTTCCTTTTATTTGCCTTCTTTCGTTTGCCCTTATGTCTTACTTAGTTTGTTTGCTTGTTTGCTTGGCATAATTGTATGTTTATTACAAATCAGAAAGCAAAATTTTTATGGATCGTCATCCACTTGCTAATCTATTTAAAAGATCCAATTATGATGAACCAATTGCTAGTGAATTGAGTGCACTAGATTATCTATATGAAGTTTTGCTTGAAATTCGTGAATCTAAAAATTGTGATGAAGTGTTAAAAGAAGAAATTTATAAAGTTATTCATGATGGCTCCTTGAATGAAAAGCATAATTGCATGACGTTATTATGAATTCAATGTATGTCAATTGTGTTGATGATATGCAAAACCCCAAGATTGGGGATGCTAATTTTCCTATGTCCACTATTTATTGTAATGATCATGATTGGGGTGATGCTTCTAATGATCTTGAAAATTTATTTAAGCCTCATGATTAATATGATATTGACAATAGTGTTTGCAATAATATTGAAAGTGGGTTTGGAAGAGTTCAATCTTTAGGTAATAATGATCCCACTACTTTGGAGAATGATCAATCTTATGATTTTTTATAAAAGTGTGATTAGAGAGGTCATGACTTTATTTGATGATAATCCCACTATTTTGGAAGAGTGCCAACTTTGCATGCATGTGGATTGTGTAGAGAATATGTTATGTGATATCTATATTATTGAATTTGAATATGATTCCACATGTAATTATTATGAGAGAGGGAAATATGGTTGTAGAAATTTTCATGTTACTAAATTATCTCTTTTCATGATGAGATTGTTAATGTTTTATTCTTCTTCCTTGCATATGCTAGTTTTTGCTTGTTTTGATAATTTGTTTGCTTATAAGATTCCTATGCATAGGAAGTATATTATACTTAAATGTGATTTTCACATGCTTTTTGATGCTCTCTTTGTTCTTCAATTCTTGCCTTTCATGTGAGCATTGATAACCCACAAGTATAGGGGATCACAATAGTTTTCGAGGGTAGAGTATTCAACCCAAATTTATTGATCCGACACAAGGGGAGCCAAAAAATATTCTCAAGTATTAGCAGCTGAGTTGTCAATTCAACCACACCTGAAAGACTTAATATCTGCAGCAAAGTATTTAGTAGAAAAGTAGCATGCAAGTAACGGTAACGGTGGCAAAGGTAACAGTAGTAGTTTTGTAGCAATCGTAATAGTGGCAACGGAGAAGTAACTAAGCAAGGATCAATATGTGAAAAGCTCATAGCAATGGATCAAAGATGGATAATTATGTCGGATGTAATTCATCATGCAACAGTTATAACATAGGGTGGCACAGAACTAGCTCCAGTTCATCAATGTAATGTAGGCATGTATTCTGAATATAGTCATACCAACTTATGGAAAAGAACTTGCATGGCATCTTTTGTCCTACCCTCCCGCGGTAGCAGGGTCCTATTGGAAACTAAGGGATATTAAGGCCTCCTTTTAATAGAGTACCGGACCAAAGCATTAGCACTTAGTGAATGCATGAACTCCTCAAACTACGATCATCACCGGGAAGTGTCCCGACTATTGTCACTCCGGGGTTTGCCGGATCATAACATGTAGTAGGTCACTATAACTTACAAGATAGGATCAAGAACACACATAAATTCATGAAAACATAATAGGTTAAGATCTGAAATCATGGCACTCGGGCCCTAGAGACAAGCATTATGCATGGCAAAGTCATAGCAACATCAATCTTAGAACATAATGGATACTAGGGATCAAACCCTAACAAAACTAACTCGATTACATGGTAAATCTCATCCAACCCATCACCGTCTAGCAAGCCTATAATGGGATTACTCACGCACGGCGGTGAGAATCATGAAATTGGTGTTGGAGGATGGTTGATGATGACGATGGCGACGGATTCCCCTCCCCGGATCCCTGAATGGACTCCAGATCAGCCCTCCCGAGGAAGAATAGGGCTTGGCAGCGGCTATATATCGTAAAACATGATGAATACTTCTCTTTGATTTTTTTCCTCTATGAACGTGAATATATGGAGTTGGAGTTGAGGTCGGTGGAGGTCTAGGGGACCCACGAGGTAGGGGTCGCGCCCCAGGCGGGTGGGCGCGCCCTGCACCCTCGTGGATAGGGTTTGGGTCCCACTCTGTTGATTCTTTCGCCAATATTTTTTATTAATTCCAAAACATGACTCCGTGGAGTTTCAGGTCATTCCGAGAAATTTTATTTCTGCACAAAAATAACACCATGGCAATTCTGCTGAAAACAGCGTCAGTCCTGGTTAGCTCCATTCAAATCATGCAAGTTAGAGTCCAAAACAAGGGCAAAAGTGTTTGGAAAAGTAGATACGTTGGAGACGTATCAACTCCCACAAGCTTAAATGTTTGCTTGTCCTCAAGCAATTCAGTTGACAAACTGAAAGTGATAAAGAAAAACTTTTACAAACTCTGTTTGATCTTGTTGTTGCAAATATGTAAAGGCAGCATTCAAGTTGTTAGCGAAGATTATGAACTAACCACATTCAGAATAACATTTAGGTCTCATGTTTACTCATATCAATGGCATAATTAACTAGCGAGCAATAATAATAAATCTTGGATGACAACACTTTCTCAAAACAATCATAATATGATATAACAAGATGGTATCTTGATAGCCCTTTCTGAGACCGCAAAACTTAAATGTAGAGCACCCCTAAAGATTAAGGACTGACTAGACATTGTAATTCATGGCAAAAAGAGATCCAGTCAGAATCATACTCAATGTAAATTAATAGCAATGCATGCAAATGACAGCGGTGCTCTCTAACTAGTGCTTTTTAATAAGAGGATGATGACTCAACATAAAATTAAATAGATAGGCCCTTCATAGAGGGAAACAGGGATTTGCAGAGGTGCCAGAGCTCGAGTTTTGAAACAGAGATAAATAATATTTTGAGCGACATACTTTCATTGTCAACATAACAACCAAGAGATCTCGATATCTTCCATGTTACATACATTATAGGCAGTTCCCAAACATAATGGTAAAGTTTATACTCCCCCACCACCAATGAGCACATTCCACAGCTGATCCGAAACAACGGGTACCGTCCAACTAAAAATAATCCTGGGGGAGTTTTGTTTGCAATTATTTTGATTTGATTTGAGCATGGGACTGGGCATCCTGGTTACCGGCCATTTTCTCATGAATGATGTGCGGAGTCCACTCATCGTGAGAATAACCCGCGTAGCATGGAAGATATAGACAACCCTAGTTGATACATGAGCTATTCGAGCATACAAAACAGAATTTCACTTGAAGGTTTAGAGTTTGGCACATACAAATTTACCTGGAACGACAGGTAAATACCTCATATAGGTAGGTATGGTGGATTCATATGGAATAATTTTGGGGTTTATGGAAGTGGATGCACAAGCAGTATTCCCGCTTAGTACAGGTGAAGGCTAGAAAGAGACTGGGAAGCGACCAACTTGAGAGCAACAACAGTCATGAACATGCATTAAGATTAACCAACAATGAGTGCGAGCATGAGTAGGATATAAATCACCATGAACATAAATATCGTGGAGGCTATGTTGATTTTGTTTCAACTACATGCATGAACATGCCAAGTCGGCCACTCGAATCATTCCAAGGAGGATACCACCCTATCATACCACATCACAACGATTTTAGTAGCATGTTGGCACGCAAGGTAAACCATTATAAACGCCTAGTTAATTAAGCATGGCATGAATAACTATAATCTTTAATTGTCATTGCAAACATGTTTCATTCATAATAGGCTGAATCAAGAACGATGAACTAATCATATTTACAAAAACAAGATAGGTCAAGTTCATACCAGCTTCTCTCATCTCAATCATTTCATCATATATCTTTATTATTGCCTTTCACTTGCACGACCGAATGGTGTGGATAATAATAATAGTGCACGTGCATTGGACTAAGCTGGAATCTGCAAACATTTAATTCAAAGGAGAAGACAAGGTAATATGGGCTCTTGGTTAGATCAACAATAATGCATATGAGAGTCACTCATCATTTTCATCGTGGTCTTCTCCTCTCGACCACAAAAGAAAAGAAAAGAACTTCAAAGAACGAGAAAAACTATTTACACAGAAAGCTCCCAACAAGCAAAAGAAGAACGAGAAATCTTTTTGGGTTTTCTTTCAATTACTACTACAAGCACGGAAACTAAACTAGCTAAAAGCTACAACTATTTTTTTTGGTTTTTTCTCAAAGTTTTTCAAACACGCAAGAAGAAAGCAAGAAAATAAACTAGCATGGATAGTACAATGAAAAAGTAAGAACACCGACAACTAGAAATGAGTGTGATCATGAATGTATTGTCGTTGAGAAATACGTACTCCCCCAAGCTTAGGCTTTTGGCCTAAGTTGGTATATGCCCATGGATCAAAGTGGTCCTCTCCAGTGTACTGAGGAGGGTCCTCGGGGTGCCATTGGTAAGCGAGCTCCTCAGGATCCCAGTAATAAATAGACTCCCGATATGGATCAAGAGGTGGCTCAGGCTCACGCTCTAGGACTCGTATTAGCTCCCAATATGCATAAATGTCCTCGGGCATGATGAGGTACGTGCCTGAATGTATAGTAAACAAAGAGGGTGTAGGCAAGGTAATAGTATCACACTTAGTTTTATCAAATACCAAGTTATACTTAAGTCTCTTCTTCTTATCTTTAACAATAAAGTCATGTGCTACCATACTCTTATAATCTAGCAAAATAGTGGGCAGGAACTTTTCCTCTTTCTCATAATGCCTAATAGATATCTCAAAGTGTTTAGCAAGGCATGAAGCAAAGATACCTCCAAAAATGGGGCCCTTGAAACGGTTCAGACTCAACGTTTTAGCAACCATAGAGCCTAGACTGAAAGTTGTATCACAAAATAAAGCATGGCGCAAAATAGCAAGGTCAGGAGCACTGAGGCCCCCATTGTTCACACGACCAATTAAGCATCTACTACCAAATATTGCAAAGTAACGTAGAACAGGAAAATGTACACTTGTAGTCCTTGCATATGAAACTTTTCTCGTTCCCCCTACAACAATTTGATCAATAAATTCATCCACATCACTAGGATGTGGTTCCTTGATGCTTCCGTCAAAGGGAAACTTGCAAACCACACAAAAATCATAGAGTGGCATCTCCTTAAACTCATCATATAAATAAAACTCCACTGAAGGTGGTAATCTTCTAGCATGGAAATAAAAGTTTTGCACGAAAATATTAGTGAGTAGGAGATACTATTCACACTGGTCGTGGAGGAAGTCGGTCGCCAAATAATAAAAATCATCATGAATTCCAGCGCTCTCAAGAATGCATCACAAGGCCATTCACACAACCGAACCTCCATGGTGCGAGGAAGATTGTACTTGGGCTTTTTATTCTCTTCATTCTTCTTTTGCTTCAAGCTTTGGCTCGAGGAGCCTCTCAAGAATCTCTTCATCATTTTCTTCCTCTAAAAAATTTCTGAAATTTTTAGTGACTCAAAATAAAAGTGAACCAAACTCAACAAGATTGATAGCAACTACTCCCACAAGTTCCTAGAGGCTATATCATGCATTAAAACTACTTTAGACAATACATATTTGGCATGCAAGCTCAAGAACAGGGTCACCTCAGTAGCAAAAATTTGCAATAAATAAAGCACTAGAACAAAAACTAGTTGGACCATTGGAGGAGTCACATACTGAAGAAAAATCCCCCAAAGAAGTTTTGTGAATGGAGCTTTGAGCAAGGAGATTGAAAATGATAGCAAAACGAGCAAGACACATGGGTTTGAGCTACGGGATGATTTTTCTGGAGGAAGGCAAAGTGTGTGGGTGCTGGAATAAGTGGAGCGGGTCCACGTGGGGCCCACGAGGCAGGGGGCGTGCCCAGGGGGTAGGGCCCGCTCTCCACCCTCGTGACCAAATGGCGGGGTCCCCCTGGTGTGTCCTAAGTGCTAGAAATTCTCAAATATTCTACAAAAAATCATACTCAATTTCAGGGCATAGGGAAAACTTTTATTTTTGGGGTATTTTTTATTGCATGGATAATTCATAAAACAAACAGAAAATACTATTTTTGCTTTATTTAATTTAAATAACAAAAAGTAAAAGGAGGGCACAGAAGGTTGTGCTTTCTAACTTCATCCATCTCATGCTCATCAAAAGGAATCCACTAACAAGGTTGATCAAGTCTTGTTAACAAACTTCTTCCGAATAACATGAAACCGGAGAATTTTCGAATAACACTAGGTTACCTCAACGGGGATATGCATGTCCCCAACAATAAGAATATCATATTTCTTTTTGACAGTAGGGAGAGGGAATTCAAAACCTCTAATAATAATCATTGAAATTTTTCTAATAGAATTGATACTATGAACTTGAGGTTGTTTCTTTGGAAAGTGTACCGTATGCTCATTACCATTAACATGAAAAGTGACATTGCCTTTGTTACAATCAATAACAGCCCCTGCAGTATTTAGAAAAACTTTACCAAGGATGATTGACATACTGTCATCCTCGGGAATATCAAGAATAACAAAGTCCATTAAAATAGTAATGTTTGCAACCATAGAAGACACATCCTCACAAATACCGATGGGTATAGCAGTTGATTTGTAGTGACTAGACCTCAAACAGTCCAGTCTCTGTGCATCAGTGTCATCCCTGGATCGGTAATGCTGACACGCACAGTAGTTGAGGATTTATAACAGAGTGGCAATCACACACTTATTACATCGAATGTCTCAAAAGAGAACTTATTAAAATAATATGGCTTAAGGCCATCTAAAAACGATAGCAGCGAAAGGCTTGGAAGATAAAGTGAGTCCATCAACTCCAACGACATAGCTGAGTGAACGACAACGACCTATGGCACATTATACGTCGTCTGAAAAGCCTGCAACATGATATGTTGCAGCCCGAAACGGGTCAGCACATGGAATATGCTGGCAATGTAACACAAAGGAGTAATGAACAGAATAAATGCTATCACTACATGCATATATGGCTGGCGGAAAGCTCTATGGTTACAGTTTTGCATAAAGCCAATTTTTTCCTACAACAAAGGAATAAATTTTATTTAACTATCATGGTGGTTGTTAAACATTGAGAAGCTTCCTCCAACTCAATCCCAATTAAGCATCATCAATTACCCAACAAAATTAATTTAGAGTGATGAGATCAACATGATAATCCAAGGGCCAGATACTCAAGATGTCCATAACCGGGGACATGGCTAACCATGATTAGTTTGTACACTCTGTAGAGGTTTGCGCAGTTTTCCCCACAAGACTTGAACTCCTCCGTTGAATTTCTCGCACTATGTGGTGTTTGAGAAATGGATGACCGAGAGACAATCTTTCATAAGCATTAACTCTTTACTCTGGGTAGACAGTACCACCTACATCCCCTACATCTGCTAGTCTACCACTAAAAGAGGTCACACAACATACTCAACTATGCTAGAGCCCATAATAGATTGTGGCTGCAGACGAAAGTTTCTAGCATGAATAATCTTGTGATCCCTTTCAGCCTGGGTGGCGAACCTTAGGATGATCACACTGGTACTCCAAGATATCCTAGGACAACACTGGATTCTCCATTTGCCCGCAACCAATCCACCCAGATGTATATTTAAGTAGCCACCTTAAGTTAACCATTAATTAATAATACTCACATCTGTCATGGATACACTCACCCAAACCACGTCTACGAGCATGGCATAACAATCCTAAGCATAACGTAGAAGTAACTCCCAAAGGTTTGATAATAAACAGGACAATAGGTTCTACCTCATCATCTACTTCCCAAACCCACATGTTAATCAGATCCTAACCATGCAATGTTTGAGGGTTGAAACCAATGCATAAAAACTGGGTAATAAAGGGGTATAATCAATGTGTTACTTGCCTTGCTGATGATCAGCAAAACCTAGAGACTCGTAGTAGCATGCTTCTCACTCCGGGAATTCTATCGCAAACAAACAATAACGTACATAAGCACTCAACTAAAAGAACAGGTAAAACTCAAATAAGAAGATCTAACCAGAAAGTTCAACTGAAGAACTCCGGTTTGCAAAAAGAATCAAGTTGAACGGAGCAAAGAAACTCAAACTACGAAAGAAACAATGTCCGATTACTAATCTGGACTAAAGACAATTTTTACAGTACCAATATCTTGTTCAAGTTGGTTAAACAGAAAGAGGGCTTCGAAACAAAGATCTAGGCGCTTGTTTCATCTAATTCGGATAAACGAGCGAAAAGTTAAACTAGATCGAAGATTAGGGCAGAAATTGCGATCGAAAATAATCGTGGAAAAACCCTGCAAAAACAAAACGAGACGAACAGGCTAATGAACGAATGTTCGCTGTATGTGCTTAACTGACGAACAATGTTTGTTAAAACGAACGTACGGATGAACGTACGCTAATTAACTAATTAAAAAAACCGAACTAATCTGAAAAAAACCAGATCTAGGGTTTGGAAAAAAACCGTTCGATTTTTCTGGGAAAATCGACGGCTGCGGGGAGATCGGCGACGGTGGCGGCTCCTCCGGCGGCGGGGTGGTCGACGGTGGTGGGGGTGACGGCGGCGGCGGGCGGCGGTGTCACAGCGGCGGCGTGGGCGGGAGTGAGACGGGGCGGCGGCGGTGACGGCTAGGGTTTGCAGGGGCGGGCGTGGTGGGGCGGCTTATAAGGGCCAGCCGGCCTAAGTGTCCGGGTCGGACACGACCCAGTAGGCCAGTTAACTTTTTTTTAAATAATCCTGACGCGGAAAAACAAATAAAAGAAATACTAAACGAAGTCCAAAAATCCTGAAATAAATTCTCACGGTCCTCTAATAATATTGCTGAAAAGTGAACAATTATTTGGGCCTCTAATGCAATTTTGACGCACATTTTTTCCTAATTCAAATAAAATTGCAATAAAACTCCAAATAAAATACCTATTTGATTTTAACATTTTTCCTCCAATATTTCTTTTATTTTGGAGAAGTCATTTTATCTCCTCTCTTTTATTTTAACATAGGAAATATTCAGAGATAAACATGATTAAAACCAAATGATCCTCTTTTCAAAATTTGAGAAAACTCAATTATGAAAATAACGAAATCCCCAACTCTCTCCGTGGGTCCTTGAGTTGCTTAGAATTTCTAGGATCCAACCAATGTGCAATAAAATATGATATGCATATGATGATCTATGTATAACATTCCAAATTGAAAATTTGGGATGTTACAAACCTACCCCCCTTAAGACGAATCTCGCCCTCGAGATTCGGGTTGGCTAGAAAATAGGTGCGGGTCCTCCTTTCGTAGGTCTTCCTCTCGTTCCCAGGTGGCTTCCTCCTTGGTATGGTGGCTCCACTGAACTTTGCAAAAATTGATAACTCTGCTGCGTGTGACTAGGCTGGCAAACTTGAGAATCTTCACTAGTTTCTCCTTATAGGTCAAATCACTATCCAACTGTATTGCTTCTAGTTGCACGGTATCTCTCAAAGGAGTATCGGCCATCTCTGTGTGGTACTTCTTTAATTGGGAAACGTGAAACACATCGTGAACTCCTGACAATCCTACAGGCAATTCCAGCTTGTAAGCAACTTCTCCCATATGTTCCAAAACTTTGTATGGTCCCACAAAACCTGGTGCTAACTTTCCCTTAACTCTGAAATTCTTAACTCCTCGAAGTGGGGACAAACAAAGATATACTCTGTCTCCGACTTCGTAAACAGTCTCCTTGCATTTAGAATCTGCATAACTCTTCTCCCTGGACTGGGCTACTTTGAGTCTGTCACGAATCAGTTTAACCTTCTCTTCCAAATCCTTAATCAAACCTGGTCCAAACAATTGACGGTCTCCAACTTCGTCCCACAATAATGGTGTCCCGCATCTCCTTCTGTACAAGGCTTCGAAAGGGGCCATCTTCAAACTCGCTTGATAACTGTTGTTTTAAGAGAATTCTGCATATGGCAAATTGTTGTCCCAACTAGATCCATAATCTAGCGCACAAGTTCTCAACATGTCCTCTAGAATAGTCTCTTAGTCTGTCCATCTATCCGTGGATTAAAGGTTGTACTGAACTCTAGCCTAGTACCCAAAGTTTCATGCAACTGATTCCAGAACTTTGAGGTAAACTGGGTTCCTCTATCTGATACAATGGTCCTCAGAACTCCATGCAGACATACGATCCTGGTCATGTATATCTTTGCCAACTTCGCACTTGTATAGGTGGTCTTCACTGGGATGAAATGGGCTACCTTCGTCAAGCGATCGACTACAACCCATATCGAGTCATAGCCTGAACGAGTCCTGGGAAATCCTGTGATAAAATCCATGCCAAGCTTGTCCCACTTCCATTCGGGTATCGGCAATGGCTGTAGCAATCCTGCTGGCTTCTGATGCTCTGCCTTCACTCTCTGACATACATCACATACTGCTACATACTCCGCAATATCCTTCTTCATTCTAGTCCACTAGAAACTTTCCTTCAAATCTAGATACATCTTGGTGTTTCCTGGGTGAATCGAATACGGTGAATCATGGGCCTCCTATAGAATCAACTTCCTGATCTTGGGGTCATTAGGCACGTATACGCGATCCTCAAACCATAAAGTATCATGCTCATCCTCACAAAAACCTTTGGCCTTTCCATTGCTCATCCTTTCCTTTATCTCGGCAATCTCCTTGTCAGTCTTATGAGCTTCTCTGATCTTATCCATCAGAGTGGATTGAATTTCCAATGCTGCTACATAACCTATCAGAACTATTTCCAAACATAGCTCACAAAGATCCTCTGCTAACTCCTTGGGTAAATCTTCGATTATGAGCGTGTTGACATAACTCTTGCGACTCAACGCATCGGCTACTACGTTAGCCTTTCTAGGATGATAATGCGACTTCATATCATAATCCTTAATAAGATCCAACCATCTCCTCTGCCTGAGATTCAACTCCTCTTGTGTGAAGATATACTTCAAACTCTTGTGATCCGTGTACACCTCACAATGGTTTCCGATTAGAAAATGTCTCCCTGTCTTCCACGCATGCACTACGGCTGCTAACTCCAAATCGTGTGTAGCGTAATTTTGCTCATGAGGTTTAATTTGTCGGGAGGCATATGAAACAACTCTTCCCTCCTGCATAAGCACTACTCCAAGTCCTCGACGTGAAGTGTCGCAATACACTTGATAATCCTTATGTTGGTCTGGAAGAATCAGCACTGGAGCTGTAACCAAATGCTTCTTCAACTCCTGACAACTAGCCTCACACTCCTCACTCCATTTGAACTTGGTGTCCTTCTTCAACAACTCTGTCATGGGTTTTGCATTCTTGGAGACATTCTCTATGAACCTCCAGTAATATCCAACGAGTCCAAGAAAACTCCTGATCTCTCCAACTGATGTGGGTGCTACCCATTTGGTCACATAAACGACCTTGGTGGGGTCTACTGCTATTCCTTCTCCGGATATAACATGTCCGAGGAATCCAACTTCTTTCAACCAAAACTCACACTTGCTGAACTTGGCATACAACTGATGTTCCCTAAGCTTCTCGAGAACCAAAGGAAAATGCTCCTTATGCTCCTCTTCATTCTTTGAGTGGACCAATATATCGTCAATGAACACCACAACGAACTTTTCCAAAAACTCCATAAACACTTTGTTCATCATGTTCATGAAATAGGTAGGCGCATTTGTTAGACAAAATGACATAACGGTATACTCATATTGCCCGTACCTTGTGGTAAAAGCTGGCTTAGGTATATCCTACTCTCGAATCTTCAGCTGATGGTATCCTGATCGTAAATCGGTCTTGGAAAACACTTTAGCTCTTTGCAACTTGTCAAACAAATCATTGATCATCGACAGCGGGTACTTATTTTCTTGATCATCACTTCATTCAATGCACGATAATCAACAACCATCCTTAACGATCCATCTTTCTTCTCCACTAGAAGTACTGGACATCCCCAAGGTGATGAACTTGGTTGAATGAAACCTTTATCAAGTAACTCCTTAATCAGCTTCTTAATCTCCCCCAAATCCTGCGCGAGCATCTGATAAGGTCTCTTTGATATTGGCCCGGTGCCTGGCAAAAGCTAAATAAAAAACTCAATGTCTCTATCCGGTGGCATGCCTGGCAACTCCTCTGGAAATACGTCTGGGAAATCCTTCACAAGTGGTACTTCATCCTGGACAACTCCTAATAAGGAATTCACTTGAGTCCTCTTCGGCACATGCCGGGATACATACTTAATCCTTCTTCCTTCTGGGGTGGTGAGCATAATCAACTTACTGGCGTAGTCAATGTTCCCTCCATACTTCGATAACCAATCCATGCCTAATATTACATACAGTCCTTGTGACTCCAATATTATTAGGTCTGAGGGGAACACATAGTTACCAATCCTTAAGCATAACCGATCACACCATAGGCTGGCCATATACTCTACTCCTGGAGAGGTAACTAACATGGGTGACCTAAGGGCTTGGGTTGGCAACTTATACTTATCCACAAATCCCCTTGATATGTATGAACGCAATGCACCAGTATCAAAAAGAATGATTGTAGTAAATGACTTAACCAAAAACTTACCTATAACTGCATCTGGCTGCGCTTCAACCTCCTCCACGCTAATGTGGTTCACTTGTCCCCTGTTTAAAGGGTTGGGCTTCTTCCCAAAGCTTCCATTGCCATTTCCATTCTTTGCTCCAGAACACTCGGTGGCGTAGTGTCCATTCTTCTCGCACTTGAAACAAGTAATGTGACTTAGATCCTTCTTGGCGGGCGTTGCTGGGATGAAACGGTTCTGGCCGTTGCTTCCTCCATTCCCATTCCCATTCTTGGTGCCACTATGGTTATGTGTACTTCCTCCATTGGAATTATGACCACCATGATTATGGTGAATGTGTCCTCCCGAGTTTGGGGTAAAACGAGGTCTCTGCTGAGCTCCAGAATTGTACTTCCCTTGTCCATACTTCCTCTTGCGGCTGTCTATCTGTTGTTGCTTCCCTTCAATCATAAGAGCTCTATCTACCAACTCCTGGTAGTTATTGAAGGCTGCCACCATGAACTGCATGCTCAGCTCATCATTCAATCCTTCCAGAAACTTCTCCTGCTTAGCAGCATCTGTAGCAACGTTGTCAGGGGCATAATGGGCTAACTTACTAAAATCATCCACATACTGGCCCACTGTGCATCCTCCTTGACGCAAGTTGTGAAACTCGTGCTTCTTCATGTTCATAGCACATGCTGAAACATGGGCAGTGCGGAAAGCCTGCTGAAACTGGTCCCATGTAACATTGCCAATGGGGTAAGTGGCTGTGAAATTCTCCCACCATGATGATGCGGGTCCATCAAGCTGGTGTGCGGGAAAATGCACTCTCTCCACATCTATGCATCCTGCAGTGGTCAGCTCCCTTCCAATCTTGCGGAGACAATCATCTGCAACAATCAGCTTGGTGCTACTAGAGAACACGGCGGATTCAGCCCTAGGAAACGGGCTAAGTGATCAACAGGTAGTGGTGGTGGTGGGTTGTTGTTGTTGGCTTGGTTCTGATTCTAAACTAAAAGCTACATCAAGGTATTCTGGTGCTAGATCAACTGAGTGAGCTCCGGTGGGAAGGCAAATCCATTGTCACGTCTCGAAGGCATCTGATAGGTTTAGAAAAGGTGAGAAAACAGAATAGAATGAGATCTAGGGGGAAAACTCTACCCATATACACATGAGACAAACACAATCATATCACTTCAATCAATTCAAACAAGGGCATACAATCGGTCTAACTATCATTACAAAAGTGATTGGACTATACTATATACATGGGGAATACTACTACTGATATGGTGGTCAACTAGAAAGTTTGATCAGTGGAAGACTCCATGATATCTGCTCCAGCTTCATCAACATAGTCATCATTGCTATTGTCGGGGTCTGAGTCAGTGTCGTCGATGATGATGTAGTCCTTGGAATTGTCGCCATCTCCTCCTGGCGCGGGGTCTCCCATGAACGCTCCTAGCTTCCTTGTCAGGTCATCATTCTTCTCCACTAGTATCGTCATTTCCTCCTTGTTGGTGTCAAAACCGGCGGATCTCGGGTAGGCGGTCCCGAACTGTGCGTCTAGGCGGATGGTAACAGGAGACAAGGGACACGATGTTTTTACCCAGGTTCGAGCCCTCTCGGTGGAGGTAAAACCCTACTCCTGCTTGATTAATATTGATGATATGGGTAGTACAAGAGTTGATCTACCACGAGATCAGAGAGTCTAAACCCTAGAAGCTAGCCTATGGTATGATTGTTGTTCTTCCTACGGACTAAAACTCTCCGGTTTATATAGACACTGGAGAGGGCTAGGGTTACACAGAGTCGGTTACAATGGGAGGAGATCTTCATATCGTATCGCCAAGCTTGCCTTCCACGCCAAGGAAAGTCCCATCCGGACACGGGACGGAGTCTTGAATCTTGTATCTTCCTAGTCCGGGAGTCCGGCCAAAGGTCATAGTCCGGCCATCCGGACACCCCCTAATCCAGGACTCCCTCAGTAGCCCCTGAACCAGGCTTCAATGACGACGAGTCCGGCGCGCAAATTGTCTTCGGCATTGCAAGGCGGGTTCCTCCTCCGAATACTTCATAGAAGATGTTGAACACAAGGATAGTGTCCGGCTCTGCAAAAATAAGTTCCACATACCACCGTAGAGAGAATAATATCCGCACAAATCTAATCTGCTGACGTATTCCGCAGCGTGACATCACGCCACGGCCAAGCCTTTATTCGAATCATTTTACTGTTCCACCTCAGCGCGTTTAGTGAGGCGGTTTCCTTGGCACGTCTTGTCAAAGCAGAGATCGTGTCCCCTTATTCCGGGATTCTCATCAATACGGGCGTGGGTAACCCAACCGCGCCATTAACCGCGGCGCTTGGGAGATAAGCGAGTTTTATTAGGCCGGTGGGGGCTCGTAGTTTCGGCCGCCCATATAAGGGGATAAGAATCTACCCTTTCCATTTACGCCTTCTTCCTCCTTTGCTTATTCGTCCCTGCGCACTCGAGCTCCAACGCCCAAGCCAGCACTTCCCACCTCAACCTTCTCCAATCATGTCCGGAGCGGGAGGTAGATGGATGGCCTCCTCCGTCACGGAGGGGCAAATCAAAAAGCTGAGGAAGGCCGGATACCTGTCTGACGACATCGCGCACCGGCTTCCAGATGTGGGGCAACTCATCCCCACCCCCAGGCCCCATGAGAGGGTTGTTTTTCTTCCCCATTTCCTCCGCGGACTAGGTTTTCCTCTTCACCCGTTCTTCCAGGGGCTCATGTTCTACTATGGCCTGAACTTCCACGATCTGGCCCCGAACTTCATCCTCAACATCTCGGCGTTTATCATCGTGTGCGAGGCCTTCCTCTGCATCCAGCCCCACTTCGGCTTATGGCTGAAGACTTTTAATGTCAAGCCGAAAGTAGTGGGCGGCCGCCAAGCGGAGTGCGGAGGTGCCATGGTGGGCCGGATGGCCAACGTCCTATGGCTCGAGAGCTCCTTTGTGGAGACAATAAAAGGGTGGCAATCGGGGTGGTTCTACATCACCGAGCCGCGCGACCCCAAATGGGAAGCGGCCCCCGAATTCCGATCTGCCTTTCCCACACGGCTCACCTCCTGGAAAGTGACGGGCCTAACGTGGGGAGATTCGGAAGAGCTGACCGTACTCCAAACCTGCGTCAAAAAGCTGGTGAACAAGAATCTCAAGCTTGTCAACGTAGTCCAGGTCATGCTTATCCGCCGGGTCCTCCCATGCCAACAACGGGCCTTCAAATTGTGGGAGTTTGATCCGGCACAGCACCAAACCTTGAGTGGGCTCTTCGACACCACGTACGAAGATGCCTGGAAGGTGCTGTTCAAGGGCGCCGAGGCCCCCAAATCCGCTACCGAAGATCACAGATTCAGCTCGCGGCGCCAGGCCAACGAGGTAAGCTATTCTACCCTTTACGGGACTCTTGTCTTTCATAGTCTGACTCTATGCGGGACTAAACTCCCCTACCTTTGACAGGACTGGTTGAAGAAGTCCGGGCAGGTTATCTGTCCGGCTCCCCTACCAGAAGACCCAGCGGACGCCCGATTGATGGGGCTGCTGGTTCCGGCACCTCACATGGTGCCGGAGAAGAAGGCCAAGAAGAAGGCCACAAAGACTCGAAAGAGCTCCCGGTGCCTGGTGGTGTCGGATTCATCGCCCGACAACCCCGAAGCACCCTCCGCCTCTGAAGACGAGGAGGAGGAGGAGGAAGAAGAAGCCTCTCCCCCTCCAACGGGGGGAGGAAAGAAAAGAAAGGCCGCCCCAACTGGGGAGGCCGGAGGGTCCAAGAAGGGGAAGACCCTTCTGCCGGACTACGCCTCCGATGCCGAAGACGGCAGGGAGGAATGGCCATCCAGAGTCAAGCCCCTAGCAAAACTGTAAGTGTCCGGTTACCCGAATGACTTATGGCGCTCCTCTATTATTCGGTAGCTTCTGACACCGAATTTAATTATGCAGTCCGCCCAGAGCTCAGCTCGGCGATTCGTCGAGTAGCTCCTTGAATTCGTCGGATGTGAACATCGCTTCACTTCCGACGGCCTCCTCCCCTCTCCCTACGGACGACGCCGAGGTGGAGTCCCAAAAGGGACTGAACCAGGAGGAGGTGGTCCTGGAGGCGCCTCAAGGCGACCTCCCGGACTCCAGGCCCAAAGGGGGTAAAGCCCCCGAGGGATCTAAGTCCGGCCCCGGGCCGGACACTGCTCCGGAACCATCAACGGTTCCAGAGTCCGATAGGCGGCGCCTTCATAAGAAGGGCAAGCCTACGACGCCGGCGACCTCCATCCATCCGGAGGCGCCGGACAATTTGCTGGAGGTGCTTAACGGCGCCTCCATCGACGAGGAACACCGCACTGTTATGAGTGTGGTGATTCAGAAGGTTCAGTCCGCCAAGAGTGGGCTGACAGAAGCCTGTACAAGTCTGTTAACCGGCTTTGAGGTATGTGTTCAAAAACATATAAAAATGTTACCGCATAGACAGTAGCCCCTGATGCTCAGTTCAGTGTTCGGAAAGAAAAGCCGAGCTGAGAATCTAAAAAGATATATGCAGGAGTCTAACAAAAATATGTCAATATGGGAATGCAGGCTGCGCTGCTGACCTCTGCCGCACTGACTGCGGAGGTCAATGCATTGAAGGAGAGCCTTGAGCGGTCCGAGAGCGAGCTTGGCCGTGCCAAAAAGCAGCTCGAGGACAAGGAGGGTATGTAGTACCACATGTAAATGTATATAGAAATACTTGGTTGCAAATAATGACAGGACCAACGTAAATGTTGCAGGGGCCACGGCCGAGGTGGCGACCCTGAAGGAGGTGGTCTCCAAGGCCGAAAACAGTGTGGCCTTGGAGCACACCGAGCGAGAGAAGCAGGAGGCGCGTGTGGTGGAGGTGCGGCAAGAGCTCCAGGCTCTCGTGGAAAAACACGAGAGTTTGGAACGTGACTCGAAGACTCAAGAGTCCGAGCTCGCCTTGGCTCTTGAGAGTGACAAGACCGCTAAGGCTGAAGCCCAGAAGACCCTCCAGGAGATCGAGGCGATGAAGAAGATAGCGGCGGGTAAGGCATTCTTTATGCAAAGCAAGAATATAAAAGTAAATTATCTGTTACTTACCCGAATCCGGAGCTCTCCAGGAGCGTTCGCCGATTTGCCCCGTAGTGTGTCTGATGCTGCCGCATTCTACCGAGTCGAGGAGGGGAGTTCGACAGAAAAGGTGTTCTGGTCTCAGTATGCTGAGGCCGAACATCCGGTGCCCCTAAGCGACCAGCTGAAGCAGCTGGTCGAGCTCCACAAGGTGGCCGAACAGGCCATGAAGGGCCTCATAGTTCGGCTGTGGCCTAGGGAAGCCATGCCTGGGAGCTACTTCGGTCTGGTGCGATGGCTGGTGGACGCGTGTCCGTGGATTGAGGTCATCAAGCACTCCGTCTGTATTGAAGGTGCCCGTCGGGCCCTCGCTCGTGCTAAAGTGCACTGGGGCAAGCTGGACGTGGAGAAGCTTTTGACGGACGCGCCACCGCCGGGCAAGGAGTATCGCACGCCCGAGATGTATTATAAGGGCGTCCTGAAGGGTGCCCGCCTTATAGCGGGTGAATGCTCCAAAGATGTAATTTTTTAGTAGACTCACATCTGTTATCCTGTATGCTGAAAACTTTGTTCATATGCGTTAAGCAACGCTTTGTTAATTTAAAATATTACCTTCTGTGCGGCCGTTTATCAAATCTGAGAGATGCAAGTCGTCGGCTTCTACCCCCATGCCACGAGTGCTGGGGTGTTCGGGATAAACCTGAGCGCTCTTGTTCCCATTCTTGGGTCCATCTAGGGAGGCGCTCAGCACAACGAACCAGGCCATCGGACTTATAATGCTTTATCACTCTCACTTAGCCATAGAATTCTATAATTTTAAATTTCGGCGAAGCCCCTAGTATTCGGAAGACCGAGTTCGGGGCGCTATCCACGCCTAGGCCGGATAAGTCCGGCTCCTCGCTCTAAGCGGCATAAGTCTTTAAGGACTCGAAAAACCTCGCGAACAGCGACCGGTCTCTCGCACTATCATGACGGTCAGTTTTAGCTTTCTCTACTGAGGTGTTAACCCAGCTCAACTGGGACACAATCGCAGTAGTTCTCCCAGCGCTACCTTAGCCAACATTGCGGAACGTAAGGTACCAAAACATGGGAGCCGGGCAAACCCAACTATTGACCCAAGACATGATTCGGAGCCGATGCATATAGTGCTATAAGTTCGGGGTGCCGCACTCGTGAGAGTGTTCGGTCTTCTCACACCATGTTATGGGGTGCTTAAGCCCCTGGTGTATTGGCCGTACCAAAGTGTACGGTTGCATAATGTCATGACTGAACATATTTGTATAAAAAATAGATGAGTACAATAATAGATAAGAGCTATGTATTGTTTATTAAAAAAGGGCTGCTATGAAAGCAGAACGATACAAATAGTGCGATAAGCAAGAGATGGGATTATTTGACATGTCCCCCTCCAGGGGCAAGCTGCGGGACTTTAAGTAAAACAGGTATTAAGCTCGTTATAGAGACCACCTGGACATTTGACGCGGCTTGTTCTCTCCCTGGCTGTTGCATCGTGTGTTCGGCGAGTGTATTGCCGGACAGGCCTTCCGAATAGTTGGGTCCTGAAAGTATATAAAAAAGAAACGGCGGAATAGGGAGCCCCTTAGTGCGGTTGAGCCGCATTCTGGGCGTGCCGTAGTTGTGCCCCTCCCCTTATGCCCATGGTATTTCTAAAGCGTAATTATGTACGCGTGGTACCGATATCACCATCTGGCGAGGGCTGGGGTTGGGGCCGCACTGCTATGCTTGCTCGGAACGTGCCAGCCGGCTTTGTTGTAGGTTACTTCGGGCTCGCTTGACGTTGTCCGGACGTTTAACACCTGGATTGGAGAATTGCCTTGAGAGGCTACTCTGTACTTCCGCCGCCAGGGCCGCCGTGTGCTCCTCCGTTCGGAGAGAGCGTTCGGTGTTTCCATTTACCGTGATGACTCCGCGAGGGCCTGGCATCTTGAGCTTGAGATATGCGTAGTGCGGCACCGCATTGAATTTTGCAAATGCGGTTCGTCCGAGCAGGGCGTGATAGCCACTGCGGAATGGGACTATGTCGAAGATTAACTCTTCGCTTCGGAAATTATCCGGGGATCCGAAGACCACTTCGAGTGTAACCGAGCCTGTACAGCTGGCTTCTACACCTGGTATGACGCCTTTAAAGGTTGTCTTTGTGGGTTTAATCCTTGAGGGATCGATACCCATTTTTCGCACTGTATCCTGATAAAGCAGGTTCAGGCTGCTGCCGCCGTCCATGAGGACTCTGGTGAGGTGAAATCCGTCGATAATTGGGTCTAGGACCAATGCGGCGAATCCGCCGTGACGGATGCTAGTGGGGTGGTCCCTTCGATCAAAAGTGATCGGGCAGGAGGACCATGGGCTGAACTTTGGGGCGACTGGCTCCAACGCATAGACGTCCTTGAGAGCACGCTTCCGCTCCCTTTTGGGGATGTGTGTTGCGTATATCATGTTCACCGTCCGCACTTGCGGGGGGAATCCCTTCTGTCCTCTGTTGTTCGGCGGCCGGGGCTCCTCCTCGTCATCGCTACGCAGCCCCTTGTCTCTGGTTTCGGCACTTAACTTGCCTGCCTGCTTGAACACCCAACAGTCCCTGTTGGTGTGGTTGGCTGGTTGTTCAGGGGTGCCGTGTATCTGGCACGAGCGATCGAGTATCCGGTCTAAGCTGGATGGGCCCGGAGGGTTTCTTTTGAATGACCGGGTTTAGAGCCTCTGAATCCGGCATTGACTGCTGTATCCTCAGTATTGTCGCCGTTAATGCGGCGCTTGTGCTTGTTGCGACGTGACCTGCCATTGTTGTCCTTGGTATCCGAATTGCCAGGGCTCTTGGTTATGTTATTGCTACGAGCTAGCCAGCTGTCTTCGCCCGCGCAAAAGCGGGTCATGAGTGTCGTGAGGGCTGCCATAGATTTCGGCTTTTCCTGTCCTAGGTGCCGGGCAAGCCATTCGTCTCGGATGTTGTGCCTGAAGGCTGCAAGGGCCTCGGCGTCCGGACAGTCGACTATTTGATTTTTCTTGGTTAGGAACCGTGTCCAGAATTGTCTGGCCGATTCCTCTGGCTGCTGGATTATGTGGCTTAGGTCATCGGCGTCTGGTGGTCGCACATAAGTGCCCTGGAAGTTGTCAAGGAATGCGGATTCCAGGTCCTCCCAGCAACTAATTGACTCTGCTGGCAGGCTGTTAAGCCAATGTCGAGCTGGTCCTTTAAGCTTGAGCGGGAGGTATTTGATGGCGTGTAGATCATCACCACGGGCCATGTGGATATGAAGGAGATAATCCTCGATCCATACCGCGGGATCAGTTGTGCCATCGTATGATTCGATGTTTACGGGTTTAAAACCCTCGGGGATTTGATGATCCATTACTTCGTCTGTGAAGCATAGTGGGTGTGCGGCGCCCCTGTACTGGGCTATATCGCGACGCAGCTCGGATGAGCTTGGTCTGTTGTATTCGGCCTGGCCGTATTTATCATATCCGGTGTGACGGTTATCGTCACGTGATGTGGGGCGCCCACGCGATCCGTAGATCGATCTTGTTTGCCTTGCCTTATCCTCCAATATGTCTCGCAGGTCTGTTGCGTTTCCCCGTGCTCTGGTATTCTTAGAGCGGCGCCGGGGTGCGGCTTGGATTGAGGGCCGAAGGGCCTCTCTGTCGCGGCCACGGGGTGGCCGATCGGGCGCATCGTACGCTGGTGATGTAGGTTTAGTTGCTTCCTCCTCTAGTTGGGGTAGCAGCCTGCGCTTTGGGTAACTCTTGGAGGGGCGTTCGAGTTTATACTCTTCGGCCGCCAGGACTTCAGTCCATCTGTCGGCTAGCAGGTCTTGGTCAGCTCTAAGCTGCTGCTGTTTTTTCTTGAGGCTGCTTGCCGTGGCCATAAGCCTGCGTTTGAAACGCTCTTGTTCGACGGGATCCTCTGGCACGACGAATTTGTCGTCGTCGAGGCTTGCCTCGTCTTCGGAGGGAGGCATATAATTGTCGTCCTCGACCTCTCTGTCGGCCGCTCTCTCATGAGGGCTGGCTCCTTCGTCCTCCTGCGCTGAATCCTGCTGGAGGGGGATGTCTTCGGCACTGTCCGGGGTGTTGACGTCTCCGGTGCCGGATTCGCCGTTCTTGCTTTGGCGGGATTTAGAGCGGCGCCGCTGACGTCGGCGCTTGGGTTGCTTCTTGGAGGGGTCGTCCTCCGCTTTTTCATCGCCATCCCCTGCTTTGGGGGTGTCCACCATGTATATGTCATATGACGAGGTGGCCTTCCAGTGCCCTATAGGTGTTGGTTCTTGGTCGTCTCCTTCATCGGCGTCCATACCATCGATGTCTTCGGAGTCGAAGTCGAGCATGTCGGTTAGATCGTCGACAGTGGCTACAAAGTGGGTGGTGGGTGGGTTTTGAATTTCTTCGTCGTCCGCATCCCAACCCTGCTGACCATAGTCCGGCCAGGGCTCTCCTGACAAAGAGAGAGACTTTAGGGAGTTCAGGATATCGCCAAAGGGCGAGTGCTGAAAGACGTCCGCGGCGGTGAACTCCATGATCGGAGCCCAATCGGGTTCGATCGGAAGGGGTGCAGAAGATTCGGAGTCCGGAACAGAGTCCGGCACCTTGGAGTCACGGGCCTTGCAAAGGACTAGGCTGGTATTCGGCTCTATCACCATAGAGATTGCGGCTCCTGGGGCGGCGTCCAACCGTCCATCCCCGACTAGCGCAGTCAGCTCCGAGCTAATGGTCGGAGCGGACACCTAAGCGGCACTCTGGGCACTATCCGGCGGCAGAGTTAGATCATGCCCATCGGGACAGTGCGGCACGCTCGGCCGTGGCTCGAATCCGTCGAAGATCAAGTCCCCGCGGATGTCGGCCGTGTAGTTTAAACTTCCAAACCTGACCTGATGGCCAGGGGCGTAGCTTTCGATCTGCTCCAGATGGCCAAGCGAGTTGGCCCGCAGTGCGAAGCCGCCGAATACGAAGATCTGTCCGGGGAGAAAAGTCTCACCCTGGACCGCGTCGTGGTTGACGATCGAAGAAGCCATCGGGCCTAAAGGTGACGACACAGAGGAACTCTCAATGAAAGCACCAATGTCGGTGTCAAAACCGGCGGATCTCGGGTAGGGGGTCCCGAACTGTGCGTCTAGGCGGATGGTAACAGGAGACAAGGGACACGATGTTTTTACCCAGGTTCGGGCCCTCTCGATGGAGGTAAAACCCTACTCCTGCTTGATTAATATTGATGATATGGGTAGTACAAGAGTTGATCTACCACGAGATCAGAGAGGCTAAACCCTAGAAGCTAGCCTATGGTATGATTGTTGTTCGTCCTACGGACTAAAACTCTCCGGTTTATATAGACACCGGAGAGGGCTAGGGTTACACAGAGTCGGTTACAATGGGAGGAGATTTTCATATCGTATCGCCAAGCTTGCCTTCCATGCCAAGGAAAGTCACATCCAGACACGGGACGGAGTCTTCAATCTTGTATCTTCATAGTCCGGGAGTCCGGCCAAAGGTCATAGTCCGGCCATCCGGACACCCCCTAATCCAGGACTCCCTCACTTCCCATATCTGTCGCGTGTAGACTTGAGTTCCTCTTCTAGCTCTGAAATCTTGATCATTGCTTTCTTCAGATCTATCATGCATGCAAACATCTGGTTCTCCTGGTGGCGAATATGTTGGTTTAACTCCTGGATGAAAGCTGCAATGGACATATCCCTCCTGGTGTTGATCATCTCCCATTGCTCATCTCGGCGCCCACATATCTGGTAGATAGTGTCCTTAAGATCGTTATGATAAACTTCACCAATGCATCCCATGACGATGTGGGCTGCCATGCTCTTTCCTAGACTCCAGGTTGGTGCATTGAAGGAAAACTCTATGGGCTTAGTGACTGGCATGAATGTCCTTCCTGGAACTTGAACTTGAATCATCCAACGCTCATCTTCTAGTAAATTGGCGATGTAGGTCCCGGTGAAGCTTGGTATTCCAATGTTCAGGTACCTAGTGACTTCCTTCAAGTGTCGTCAAAAAGGTGTATCTTCATCCAGTTGTGCACACTTGTTCCTTGAATCCTCCATCCTATAGAGTAGAAAAGGGAGAGGGGTCAGAAATGAGTAGAGAAGAGTGGCCTATGGTTTATATTAGTGGTCGTGTCCTAGAGTCAGCGTGTGCTCTAATACCATCTTGTAGCGACGAGACCTCAAACAGTCCAGTCTCTCTACATCAGTGTCATCCCTAGATCGATAATGCTAACACACACAATACTTGAGGATTTATAACAGAGTGGAAATCACACACTTATTACATCAAATGTCTCGAAAGAGAACTTATTACAATAATATGGCTTAAGGCCATCTAAAAACGATAACAGCGGAAGGCTTGGAAGGTAAAGTGAGTCCATCAACTCCAACAGCATAGCTGAGTGAACGACAATGACCTATGGCACCTTAAACGTCGTCTGAAAAGTCTGCAACATGATATGTTGCAGCCCGAAACGGGTCAGCACATGGAATATGCTGGCAATGTAACACAAAGGAGTAATGAACAGAATAAATGCTATCACTACATGCATATATGGCTGGTGGAAAGCTCTATGGTTACAGTTTTCCATAAAGCCAATTTTCCCTACAACAAAGGAATAAATTTTATTTAACAATCATGGTGGTTGTTAAACATTGAGAAGGTTCCTCCAACTCAATCCCAATTAAGCATCATGAATTACCCAACAAAATTAATTTAGAGTGATGAGATCAACATGATAATCCAAGAACCAGATACTCAAGATGTCCATAACCAGGGACACGGCTAACCATGATTAGTTTGTACACTCTGTAGAGGTTTGCACACTTTTCCCCACAAGACTCGATCTCCTCCGTTGAATTTCTCGCACTACGTGGTGTTTGAGAAATGGATGACCGAGACACAGTCTTTCAGAAGCATTAACTCTTTACTCTGGGTAGACAGTACCACCTACATCCCCTACATCGGCTACTCTACCACTGAAAGAGGTTAAACAACATACTCAATTATGCTAGAGCCCATAATAGATTGTGGCTGCACACAAAAGTTTCAGGCATGAATAATCTTATGATCCCTTTGAGCCTGGGTGGCGAACCGTAGGATGATCACACGGGTACTCCGGGGTATCCTAGGACAACACTGGTTTCTCCAGGTGCCCGCAACTAATCCACCTAGATGTGTATTGAAGTAGCCACCTTAAGTTAACCACTAATTAACAATACTCACATCTGTCATGGATACACTCACCCAAACCACGTCTACGAGCATAGCATAACAATCCTAAGAATAACGTAGAAGTAACTCCCAAATGTTTTGATAATAAACAAGGCAATAGGTTCTACCTCATCATCTACTTCCCAAAACCACATGTTAATCAGATCCTAACCATGCAATGATTGAGGGTTGAAACTAATGCATAAAAACTGGGTAATAAAGGGGTATGATCAAAGTGTTACTTGCCTTGCCGATGATCTGCAAAACCTAGAGACTCGTAGTAGCACACTTCACACTCCGAGAATTCTATCACAAACAAACAATAACGTACATAAGCACTCAACTAAAATCACAGGTAAAACTCAAATAAGAAGATCTAACCAAAAATTTCAACTGAAGAACTCCGGCTTGCAAAAAGAATCACATCGAACGGAGAAACAAAACTCAAACTACGAAAGAAACAAGATTCGATAATTAATCTGGACTAAAGTCAATATTTACAGTACCAAAATCTTGTTCAAGTTGGTTAAACAGAAAGAGGGCTTCAAAAAGAAGATCTAGGCGCTTGTTTCATCTAATTGGGATAAACGAGCAAAAAGTTATACTAGATTGAATATTAGGGCAAAAATCGGGTTCGAAAATAATCGCGGAAAAACCCTGGAAAAACAAAACGAGACGAACAGGCTAACGATTGAACGTTTGCTGTCTATGCTTAACTGACGAACAACGTTCATTAAAACAAACGTACGGTCAAACGTCCGCTAATTAACTAAACTAAAAAAACCGAACCGATCTGAAAAAACCCCAGATCTAGGGTTCTGAAAAAAACCGATCAGTTTTTCTAGGAAAACTGACGGCGGCGGCGGTTACCTCAGCAGCGCGGAGATCGGCGGCGGCGGGGTGGTCGGCGGTGGCGGGGGCGACGGCAGGCGGCGGCGCGGGCGGCGGCGAGACGGGGCGGCGGCGGCTAGGGTTTGCGGGGGCGAGCGGCTGGGCTGGCGGGGCGGGGTGGCTTATAAGGGCCGACCGGGCTAAGTGTCCGGGTCGGACACGGCCCAGTAGGTCGGTTGACTTTTTTTTAAAATAATCCTAACGCGGAAAACCAAATAAAAGAAATACTAAACGGAGTCTGAAATCCTGAAATAAATTTTCACGGTCCTCTAATAATATTGTGGACAAAGTGAACATTTATTTGGGCCTCTAATGCAATTTTGAAAAACACATTTTTTTCCTAATTCAAATAAAATAGCAATAAAAGTCCAAATAAAATACTTATTTGATTTTAACATTTTTACTCCAATATTTCTTTTATTTTGGAGAAGTCATTTAATCTCCTCTCTTTTATTTTAACGTAGGAAATATTCGGAGAGAAAAATGATTAGAACCAAGTGATCCTCTTTTCAAAATTTGAGAAAACTCAAATATGAAAATAACGAAATCCCCAACTCTCTCCGTGGGTCCTTGAGTTGCCTAGAATTTCTAGGATCCAACCAAAGTGCAATAAAATATGATATGCATATGATGATCTATGTATAACATTCCTAATTGAAAATTTGGGATGTTACATGATTTATCGGCCATTTGCAGAGATTTCAGTAGGTGTTAACTTATTCAAATCAAGTCTACAATACAAAGAGAAAGGCATAACACTAACACCAGCTCCAAGATCACATAAAGCAGTTTTAACATAGTTTCTTTAAATGGAGCATGGTATAGTTGGTACTCCTGGATCTTTAAGTTTCTTTGGTATTCCACCCTTAAAGGTGTAATTAGCAAGCATGGTGGAAATTTCAGCTTCCGGTATCTTTCTTTTATTTGTAACAATATATTTCATATACTTAGCATAAGGATTCATTTTAAGCATATCAGTCAAACGCATACGCAAAAAGATAGGTCTAATCATTTCAGCAAAGCGCTCAAAATCCTCATCATCCTTTTTCTTGGATGGCTTTGGAGGAAATAGCATGGGTTTCTAAACCCATGGTTCTCTTTCTTTACCGTGTTTCCTAGCAACAAAGTCTCTCTTATCATAACATTGATTCTTTGATTGTGGGTTATCAAGATCAACAGCAGGTTCAATCTCTACATCATTGTTATTACTAGGTTGAGCATCAACATGAACATCATCATTAACATTATCACTAGGTTCATGTTCATTACCAGATTGTGTTTCAGCATCATAAATAGAAATATCATTGGCATTCTCAAGTGTGTCTATAACAGGTTCACTAGAAGCACGCAAAGTCCTATCATTTTTCTTTTTCTTTTTATTAGAAGGACTAGGTGTATCAGTATTAGTTTTATGAGAATCTTGCTCCACTCTCTTAGGATGGACCTCAGGATACAAAGGTTCCTGGGTCATTTTACCACCTCTAGTTATAACTCTAACAACATAGTAATTGTTCTTATTATTTAATTCATTGAGCAAATCATCTTGTAACTTGAGCACTTGTTCTACTTGAGTGGTAACCATGGATGCATGTTTACTAATAAGCTTAAGATCACCTTTAACTCTAGACATATAATCACTCAAGTGTTCAACCATATAAGCATTACATTTCAATTGTCTACCAACATAAGCATTGAAGTCTTCTTGTTTAACCATAAAATTAGCAAACTCATGCAAGCACTAACTAGAAAACTTAGTAGATGGGATTTCACCCTTATCAAATCTATAGAGAGAATTTACCTTTACTACCTATGTCGGGTTATCAAGACCATGTATCTCTTTAATAGGTGGTAAATTCTTAACATCTTCAGCTTTAATACCTTTTTCTTTCATAGATTTCTTTGCCTCTTACATGTCTTCAGGACTGAGAAATAGAATACCCCTTTTCTTCGGAGTTGGCTCAGGAAGTATCCAATCATTATCATTACTCAATATATTATTCAATAGCAATTCAGCTTGCCCAACAGTTCTTTCCCTAAAAACACAACCAACACAACTATCTAGGTGGTCTCTGGAAGCATCAGTTTAGTCCAATATAAAAGATATCAAGTGTTTCATTTTTCTTGAGAGGATGATCAGGAAAAGCATTAAGTAATCAAAGAAGCCTCCCCCAATCTTGTGGGAGACTCTCTTCTTCAATTTGCACAAAATTAAATATTTCCCTTAAGGCAGCTTGTTTCTTATGAGCGGGGAAATATTTGTAGAGAAGTAATAAATCATATCCTGGGGACTACGCACACAACCAGGAGCAAGAGAATTAAACCATATCTTAGCATCACCCTTTAATGAGAAAGGAAACAATTTAAGAATATAGTAATAGCAATTTTTTTCCTCATGAGTGAACATGGTGGCTATATTATTCAATTTAGTGAGATGTGCCACAACAGTTTCAGATTCATAGCCATAGAAAGGATCAGATTCATCTAAAGTAATTTACTCAGGATCGACAGAGAATTCATAATCCTTATCAGTAACACATATAGGTGAAATAGAAAAGGCAGTGTCATATTGCATTCTAGCATTCGAAGACTTTTCTTTCAGCTTAGCTATCAATTTCTTAAGATCATATCTATCATTGCAAGCAAGAAAGTCTCTAGCAGTTTCTTCATCCATAACATAACCCTCAGGAACAACAGGCAATTCATATCTAGGGGGAGAATCTTCATCATCACTTTCATTAATATCATCAGTTTCAATAATTTCATTCTCTCTAACCCTAGCAAGTTGTTCATCAAGAAATTCACCTAATGGCACATTATTATCAAGCAGAGAAGTAGTATCATCATAGCATCATGCATAGCAGAAGTGGCATCATCAATAACATGGAACATATCAGAATCAATAGCAAGTGTAGTTGCCGCAAGTTTACTCAAAACAGAAGGCAAATCAAGTGCAGAGCTAGATGGCAGTTCCTTACCTCTCCTCGTAGTTGAGAAAAAAAATCTTGGTTCTTTCATCTTTCAAATTCCTCAGAGTGATCAACAGATATAAATCCCAAATGACTCAAAGAATAGAGCTATGCTCCCCGGCAATAGCGCCCGAAAAAGGTCTTGATAACCCACAAGTATAGGGAACGCAATAGTTTTAAAGGGTAGAGTATTCAACCCAAATTTATTGATTCGACACAAGTGGGGCCAAAGAATATTCTCAAGTATTAGCAGCTGAGTTGTCAATTCAACCACACCTGAATGACTTAATATCTGCAGCAAAGTATTTAATAGCAAAGTAGTGTGGAAGTAACAGTAACAGTGGCAAAGGTAACAGTAGCAGTTTTGTAGCAATCGTAACAGTGGCAACGGAGAAGTAACTAAGAAAGGATCAATATGTGAAAAGCTCGTAGGAAATGTATCAATGATGGATAATTATGTCTGATGTAATTCATCATGCAACAGTTATAACATAAGGTGACACAGAACTAGCTCCAGTTCATCAATGTAATGTAGGCATGTATTCCGAATATAGTCATACCTGCTTATGGAAAAGAACTTGCATGACATCTTTTGTCCCACCCTCCCGTGGCAGCGGGGTCCTATTGCAAACTAAGGGATATTAAGGCATCCTTTTAATAGAGTACCGAACCAAAGCATTAGCACTTAGTGAATACATGAACTCCTCAAACTACGGTCATCAACGGGAAGTGTCCCAACTATTGTCACTCCGGGGTTTGCCGGATCATAACACTTAGTAGGTGACTATAACTTGCAAGATAGGATCAAGAACTCACATATATTCATGAAAACATAATAGGTTCAGATCTGAAATCATGGCACTCGGGCCCTAGTGACAAGCATTAAGCATGGAAAAGTCATAGCAACATCAATCTTAGAACATAATGGATACTAGGGATCAAACCCTAACAAAACTAACTCGATTACATGGGATTACTCACGCACAGCGGTGAGCATCATGAAATTGGTGATGGAGGATGGTTGATGACAATGATGGCGACGGATTCCCCTCCCGGGAGCCCCGAACGGACTCCAGATCAGCCCTCCCGAGGAAGAATAGGGCTTGGCAGCGGCTCCATATCGTAAAACGTGATGAATCCTTCTCTCTGATTTTTTTCTCCCCGAACGTGAATATATAGAGAGGGAGTTGAGGTCGCTGGAGGTCCTGGGGACCCATGAGGCAGGGGGCACGCCACAGGGGGGTGGCCGCGCCCTGCACCCTCACGGAAAGGGTGTGGGTCGCCCTCTGTTGATTCTTTCGCCAATATTTTTCATTAATTCCAAAACATGACTCCGGGGAGTTTCAGGTTATTTCGAGAACTTCTATTTTTGCCCAAAAATAACACCATGGCAAATCTACTGAAAACAACATCAGTCCGGGTTAGTTCCATTCAAATCATGCAAGTTAGAGTCCAAAACAAGCGCAAAATTGTTTGGAAAAGTAGATACGTTGGAGACGTATCAAGCCTCATTTAAAATTATCAATGCTTAGCTAAAAGGCTTTAAAGAAAAGCGCTTGTTGGGAGAAAACCCATTATTTTTCATTTCTGTTTTTATGAGTTTATGAAATTATACTTCTGTTATAATTGATTTTTAGTGTTTTAATTAGTGTTTGAGCCAAGTAAGACCTTTGGGATGATCTATGGTGATAGTTGATTTGATTTTGCTGAAAAACAGAAACTTTTGCGCCCAGTTCTGGAATTTTGAAAATTCACAGAAACATGCTTTTGATCTTAACCTTTGCACAAGATTGATGTACAAATTGCCTATGTTGTCCTAATTTGTCAGAATTCTTGGGGTGACAGAAGTTTGGCTAAACTCCATATTACTACAGACTATTCTGTTTTTGACGGATTCTGTTTTCATTATGTTGTTTGCTTAATTTGATGAATCTATGGGTAGTATTGAGGGGTATGAACCATGTATAAGTTAGAATATAGTAGATATGATACAAATATAAAATTGGAATGAGCTTACAACAATACCTAAAAGTGGTTATTTGCTTTGTTTCACTAATGGATCTCACGAGTTTTCTGTTGAGTTTTGTGTTGTGAAGTTTTCAAGTTTTGGATGAAGTTTTTTTGGACTACAGAATAAAGAGTGGCAAGAGCCTAAGATTGGTGATTCCTGAGGCACCCCAAGGTAATATTCAAGGACAACCAAGCATCTAAGCTTGGGGATGCCTCGGATGGCATCCTCTCTTTCGTCTTGAATCCATCGGTAAATTACTTGAGGCTATATTTTTATTCCCGCATGATATGTGTTTTGCTTGGCACCTCTTGTATTATATGAGTCTTTTCTTTTTAGTTTACCATAATCATCCTTGCTGTACACACCTTTTGAGAGGGACACACATTAATCGTGAATTTATTAGAATACTCTATGTGCTTCACTTATATCTTTTGAGCTAGGCAGTTGCTCTAGTGCTTCACTTATTTATTTTTAGAGCACGGCGGTGGTTATATTTTGAAGAAATTGATGAACTCTCATGCTTCACTTATACTATTTTGAGGGTCTTAATAATAGTATGGCAATTTGCTTATGTTATGAATTTAGTCCTAATATGGTGGGTATTCAAGTGGGATACAATAAAAACTTTCATGAAGATCATTGAATATATGAGAAGTTTGATTCGTTGAGATATAAAGATGGTAATATTAGAGTCATGCTAGTGAGTAATTGTGGATTGGTAAGAATATTTGTGTTAAAGTTTATGATTCCCGAAGCATGCACGTATGGTCTCTCGTTATGCGATGAAGTTGGAGCATGATTTATTTTTTATTGTCATCCTTTGTGTGGAGGTCGGGAGCATGCGATGGTTAACTCCTACCAACCTCTCCCTAGGGGCATGTATATTAGAACTTTTCTTCCAGGGCCAATAAACTTTTTCAATAAGTATGTGACTTCTTTATGACTAATGTTGAGTCCATGAATTATACACACTCTCACCATTGCATCATGGCTAGCCTCTTCGGTACCGTGCATTGCCCTTTCTCATCTTGAGAGTTGGCGCAAACTTCGCTGGTGCATCCAAACCCCGTGATATGATACACTCATTCACACATAAGCCACCTTATATCTTCCTCAAAACAGCCACCATACCTACCTATTATGGCATTTCCGTAGCCATTTCGAGATATATTGCCATGCAACTTCCACTCTTCTGTTTTATTATGACACACACCATAATTGTCATAATTCTTTGCATGATCCTATAGTTGACATAGTATTTGTGGCTTGGCCACCGTTCATATTTTTCATACATGTCATGCTAGATCATTTCACATCCCGGTAACCGACGAAGGCATTCATATAGATTCATATCTTTGTTCTAGTATCGAGTTGTAAGTAAATAAAAGTGTGATGATCATCATTATTAGAGCATTGTCCCATGTGAGGAAAGGATGATGGAGACTATGATTCCCCCACAAGTCGGGATGAGACTCTATACTTAAATAAAAAAAGGCCAAAGATCCCAAAATAAAAAAAAGAGAAAAAAGAAAAGAAAAGAAAAATGAGAGAAAAAGAGAGAAGGGACAATGTTACTATCCTTTTCCACACTTGTGCTTCAAAGTAGCACCATGTTCTTCATGATAGAGAGTCTCCTATTTTGTCACTTTCATATATTACTAGTGGGAATTTTTCATTATAGAACTTGACTTGTATACTCCAGTGATGAGCTTCCTCAAATTGCCCTAGGTCTTCGTGAGCAAGCGAGTTGGATGCACACCCACTTAGTTTTCTTTTGAGCTTTCATACACTTATAGATCTAGTGCATTTGTTGCATGGCAATCCCTACTCCTTGCATTGACATCAATTGATGGGCATCTCCATAGCCTATTGATTAGCCTCGTCAATGTGAGACTTTCTCCTTTTTTGTCTTCTCCACACAACCTCCACCATCATATTCTATTCCACCTATAGTGCTATATCCATGGCTCACACTCATGTATTGCATGGGAGTTCAAAAAGGCTGAGAACATTAAAAGTATGAACCAATTGCTTAGATTGTCGTCGGGGTTGTGCATGATAAAAACTTTTTGTGATGAAGATATAACATGACAAGATTATATTATTTTGTAAGGATAACTTTCTTTAGCCATAATATTTTGAAAAGACATGATTGCTTTATTAGTATGCTTGAAGTATTATTGTTTTTATGTCAATATTAAACTTTTCTTTTGAATCTTACGGATCTGAATATCCATGCCACATAAAGAAAGATTACATGATAAACATGTTAGGTAGGATTCCACATCAAAAATTTTGTTTTTATCATTTACCTACTCGAGGACGAGCAAGAATTAAGCTTGGGGATGCTTGATACTTCTCCAATGGATCTACAATTTTTGATTGTTCCCTGCTATTATATTATCCATCTTGGATGCTTTATATGCATTACTATGCTATTTTGTATCATTTTCTGGGACTAACCTATTAACCTAGTGCCCAATGTTAGTTGTTGTTTTTCCTTGTTTTTGTCTTTTATAGAAAATCAATACCAAACAGAGACCAAACAAAACGAAACTTTTTGATGATTTTTCTTGGAACAGAGGACACCTAGGAAGCTTCGGGAGGAGGCCATAAGGCCCATGAGTGAGCCACAAGCTCACTAGGCATGCCCTAAGGGGGTGCCCTATGAGCTTGTGGACCCCCCGTGGCTCTTCTAACCCTAATCTCAGCTCTATAAATACCAAAATATTCCTTGTATACCAGAGGGCACACCAAAAATACCTTTTCACCACTGCAAGCTTCTATCCTCGTGAGATGCCATCCTGAGACCTTTTCCGGTACTCTGCCAGAGGGGGATTCGATAATGGAGGGCTTCTACATCAACCTTGCTGCCCTCTTGATGATGTGTCGGTCGTTTTCCACGGACCTACGGGTCTATAGCTAGTAGCTAGATGGCTTCTTCTCTCTCTTTGGTCTTCAATATAATGTTCTCCTCGGTGTTCTTGGAGATCTATTCAATGTAATTTCCTTTTGTGGTGCTTTTGTTGTGATCCGATGAATTGTTGATTTATGATTGGATTATCTATGAATAGTATTTGAGTCTTCTCTAAACTCTTTGATGCATGATTAAGATAGCTTTGTATTTCTTCTGATCTATTGATTTGGTTTGGCCAACTAGATTAATTTTTCTTGCAATGGGAGAGGTGCTTTGTTTTGGGTTCAATCTTACGGCATCCTCACCTAGTGACAGAATGGGTAGCGAGGCACGTATTTGTATTGTTGCCATTAAGGATAAAAAGATGGGGTTTATACCATATTGATTGGGTCTATCCCTCTACATCATGTCATCTTGCTTAAGGCGTTACTCCATTCTTGTTAACTTAATACACTAGATGCATGCTGGATAGCGGTTGATGTGTGGAGTAATAGTAGTAGATGCATGCAGGAGTCGGTCTACTTGTCATAGACGTGATGCCTATATTCATGATCACTACCTTAGATATCGTGATAACTGTTGGAAATATGCCTTAGAGGTAATAATAAGGTGGCTATTATTCTAATAAAGGTCTATTATTCATGCTATAATTGTATTGATCGGAAACTTAAATACATGTGTGAATACATAAGAAAATACCAAGTCCGTAGTAAGCCTCTAATAGACTAGATCGTTGATTAAAAGATGGTTAAGGTTTCCTGACCATAGACATGAGTTGTTACTTGATAACGAGATCACATCATTAGGAGAATGATGTGATGGACAAGACCCATCCGTTAGCTTAGCATATGATCATTCAGTTTATTGCTACTGCTTTCTTAATGTCGAATACATATTCCTTCGACCATGAGATCATGCAATTCCCAGATGCCGGGGGAATACCTTGTGTCCTATCAAATGCCACTTCGTAACTGGGTGATCATAAAGGTGCTCTATAGGGATCTCTGGAGGTATCTGTTGAGTTGGCGTGAATCAAGATTGGGATTTATCACTTCATATGATGGAGAGGTATCTCTGGGCCCTCTCGGTAATACATCCTCACAAGAAGCTTGCAAGCAAGGTGACTAAGGAGTTGGATACAAGATGACGTATTATGGAACGAGTGAATAGACTTGCCGGTAATGAGATTGAACTAGGTATGGAGATACCGACGATCGAATCTTGGGAAAGTAACGTACCATCAGATAAAGGGAACTACGTATGTTTTCATAAAGGTTTGACCGATAAAGATCTTCGTAGAATATGTAGGAACCAATATGGGCATCCAGGTCCCGCTATTGGTTATTGACCGGAGAAGCGTCTTGATCATGTCTATGTTATTCTCGAACCCGTTGGGTCCGCACGCTTAACGTTTGTTGACGATAGTATTATATGAGTTATGTATGTTGGTGGCCAAATGTTTTTCGGAGTCCGGGATGTGATCACGGACATGAGGAGGAGCTCCGGAATGGTCCGGAGGTAAACACTGATATATAGGCTGATAGTACTTGGTCTCTAGAAAGGTTTCGGAACACACCAGATATTTATCGAATCACCAGAAGGGGTTCCGGAAGGCCACGGGAAGTTATTGGGCCTAACGGGCCAAGAGAAGGGGGGCACACCAGCCCACACGAGGCTGGCGCGCCCCATCCCGACCGCCGGCCCTATAAAGGAAAGAGAAGGGGATGTCCCTTTCTGCCTTTCTCCACGCAAGGGAGAAAGGGAGGGGGAGGTGCCCTAGGGCAGTCGGCTCCCCTTTCCTTCCACCCCACGTGCCTAAGAAGGAAGGGGGGCTAGGGCAGGCACTGACCCCCTTGGGGCACGCCCTAGGCAGCCTCCCCTCCACCCTCCACTTATATATATGAGAGGAGGGGAGGAGGAAACACACACCTTGAATCCCCAAGCCATGTGTGGCGCCCCCTCTCCCTCTAGATCATCCTCCGAACAAAAACCGTCGTGCTTGGAGAAGCCCTGCGGAATAGTTTCACCACCACTGTCATCATGCCGTCATGCTGATGGAATTCATCTACTACTTCGCCTCTCTTGCTGGATCAAGAAGGCGAGGACATCATCGAGCTGAATGTGTGCTGAACGCGGAGGTGTCGTGTGTTCGGTGCTTGATCTGAATGGATCGTGAAGGTGTACGACCACATCAACCACGTTGATAAACGCTTTCACTTAATGCGGTCTACGAGGGTATGTAGACACACTCTCCCCTCTTGTAGCTATGCATCTCCATGGATAGACCTTGCGTGTGCATAGATTTTTTGTTTTCCATGCAATGTTCCCAAACAATAAATTTGCACTTTTCTATCAATTGCTCAACAGTAATTTGTCTACCCACCATATGCGTTCTTTCAAGAGAGAAAACTCTAGTGAAAACTATGCCCCCCAGGTCTATTCTCATCATATTATTTTCATACCTATAAAACAAAAAAAATCCAAAAATACCTTGCTGCAATTTATTTACCTTTACTTTATTTTGCACTTTTATTTATCTTTTATACCTATCTCTATCAGATCGCATCCTTGCAAGTAACCATGAAGGGATTGACAACCCCTTTATCGCGTTGGGTGCAAGTATTTGTTTGTTTGTGTAGGTGCTATCATTGGAGACTTGTGTGTTCCTCCTACTGGATTGATACCTTGGTTCTTAACCGAGAGAAATAATTATCTCTACTTTGCTGCATCACCCTTTCCCCTTTAGGGAAAAAACTAACGCAAGCTTGATACGTCTCCAACGCATCTATAATTTATGAAGTATCCATACTGTTATATTATCATTCTTAGATGTTTTACAATCATTTTAAAGCAACTTTATATCATTTTTGGGACTAATCTATTGACATAGTGCCCAGTGCCAGTTGTTGTTTTTGCTTATTTTTTACTTCGTAGGAAATCAATATCAAACGGAGCCCAATGCAGCAAAACTTTTTGGAGAATTTGTATGGACCAGAAGACCCGGGATGGGCCAAAGAAGTACCAGAGGGGAGGCCCAAGGTGGGCACAACCCACCTTGGCGCACCCAGGGGGTTGTGCCCCCCTCGGTGACCTTCTGCACTGCCTCTTCGCCCTATAAATTGCCAAATATTCCAAAACCCCTAGAGGAGTCGATAGATCGGAACTTCCATTGCCGCAAGCCTCTGTGTCCATGAAAAACCAATCTAGACCTGTTTCGGCACCCTGCCGGAGGATGAAATCATCATCGGTGGCCATCTTCATCATCCCAGCAGCCACCATGATGAGGAGGGAGTAGTCCACCCTCGGGGCTGATGGTTTGTACTAGTTTCCATGTGTTTAATATCTCTCTCCCTTTCTCTCGTGTTCTTGAGATGTCATGATCTTGATGTATCACGAGCTTTGTTAATATAGTCGAATCATATGGTGTTTTCCCCTCTCTATCTTGTTGTGATGAATTGAATTTTCCCTTTGAGATTTCTTATCAGATTGAATACCTTTATGGATTTGAGAACACTTGATGTATGTCTTGCTATGAATACCCGTGGTGACAATGGGGTATCATATTGATTCACTTGATGTGCATTTTGGCACTCAATTCGCGGATTCCTAAGGTGACATTGGGGTAATCTATGCATAGGGGTGGATGCAGGTTCTTGTCTTTGTTTCTCTGGTAGAAATCTTGGGGTACTCTTGGAGGTTCTTTGTGTTGGATATAGTATTATGAATCTGAACTTGTTTTAGTGTTATGATTAGTACAAACTCTTGATAGATTGATTGGAAAGGACAACATGGTGTTATTTTAGTACAAACTCTTGAATAGATCGATCGGAAAAATAGCTTTGAGGTGGTTTTGTACCCTACAAACAATTTCTTCTTATGTTCTCTTCTAGATAAGAACTTTGGAATGATTCTTTATCGCATGTTGAGGGATTGCCATATGATCTAACTATGTTAGCATTGTTGAGAGATTGCACTAGTGAAAGTATGAACCCTAGGCCTTGTTTTCAAGCATTGCAATACCGTTTTGCTCCATTTTATCACTTGCTACCTTGCTGTTTTTATTTATTTAGATTATTAAAATATATTTCGACCATCATTATTACACTTTTATCACCATCTCTTCGCTGAACTAGTGCACCTATACAATTTGCCATTGTATTGGGTGTGTTGGGGACACAAGAGATTCTTTGTTACTTGGTTGCAGGGTTATTTGACAGAGACCATCTTCATCCTATGCCTCCCACGGATTGATAAACCTTAGGTCATCCACTTGAGGGAAATTTTCTACTGTCCTACAAAACTCTGCACTTGGTGGCCCAACACGAGTCTACAATAAAAAGTTGTGTAGTAGACATCAAGCTTTTTTCTGGCGTCGTTAACGGGGAGGTGAGTGCTTAAATATATATTTTTAGAACTTGCAATCGAATATTTTAGTTTCTTGTTTTATCACTAGTTTGGCTTATAAAAAGAAAACAATAAAAAAAGGAGTTGATGTGGTCTCATATTGTTCATCTTTATAATGTCTTTCTTGAAAATGATGCATCAAAAAATTGTGCTCAATTGATAGAAGAAGAATTCAATAAAATGTTTGGCATAAATGATGAGCATGATTGCAATGTTGCTAGTATGAATTCTTTGAATATCCATGATGCTAGTGATATGCAAAGCCATAAGCTTGGGGATGCTACGTTTGATGAAGATGATATTTTTAGTCCCCCAAGTTTTGATGAGAAAAATTATTATAACGATAGCATGCCTCCTATTTATGATGATAATAATTATGAAAATGTATTTGGAGAGGTCATGATTTTATTTAGTGATGAATCCACTATTTTGGAAGAGGTTTCAATTGATGATGAGAACAAAGTTACTATCTATGATGATTATTGTGATGACATGTATGCTACAAAGAATAATGATAACCATGAAACTTGTCGTCATGATTTTTATTTGGATTATACCAATCAAGTATCACACGATAGTTATTTTGTTGAGTTTACTTGACAGATTCTATTTTCAATGCATAGTTTCCTTGTTTCCTAGCTTCTTTGGCTTATATTCCTCAATATAAATTGTGGAAATGATAAGGTATAATAGGCATTGTGTGAGAACAATTATGAATCTTGTCTTTGATAGTACTAAAGTGGATGATTTGTCTTTATCATACTAACCTATCTCATGAAGTTCTGTTAAGTTTTGTGTGATTGCAATTTTCATGTATTGGGTGAGACATCGATACCAGGAGAATAAGGAGTGACAATACCCTAAGCTTGGGGATGCCCAAGGAACCCCAAGGTAATATTAAAGGAAGATCCAAGCAACTAAGCTTGGGGATGCTCGCGAAGGCATCCCCTCTTTCGTCTCCAACATTATTGGTAACATCACTAGGAGATATATTTTCATTCATCACATGATATGGATTTTGATTGGAGAGTCATTTTATTTTGTTAGGATTTGCTTTCTGTTAATGGTAATAATGTTTTGCATCTTTATTTTCAATAAAAATGTCAAGTATAGCCTTTGCCATGCTTATTTTGCAAGTCTAAATGTTGTTGTTTAAAAATAGAAAGTTTATCGCTGTTGCAAAAATTCCCGAGAAAAGTCAGAATGTGATAAAATGTTGAAATTTTTTGCACAATAAGCTATAATAAATTTTCTACAGTTCAGTAATGTTTCATATTTTTGGGGGTCAGAGAAGTATGGATCTTCTAGCATTCTTTATAGACTGTCCTGTTTAGACAGATTGCTGTTATATTTGCATTGTTTGCATATGTTTGCTTGTTTAATGATTCTATTTGAGGATAGGAGTATTAAATGTGTAGAGGCATTTAGTATGCAATGTTAAATTATAATTTTTAGTGATTTGTTGAAGTAGAGAATGATAAGGCTTTACATTTATTTATACTAACTTATATAACGAGTTCTTGTTGAGTTTTGTGTGGATGAATTTTTGAGATTTAGGGAAACCGGGATATGAGAGGAATTTTTTTGCGGGTGCCCCGTATACGAGAGGAATTAAGGAGGCACAAAAGCTCAAGCTTGGATATGCCCGAGGCATCCCAAGATAATATTTCAAGAAGTCTCAAGCATCTAAGCTTGGGGATGCCTCGGTAGGCATCCCACCTTTCTTCACCAATAATTATCGGTTAGTCTCGGTTGAGCCTAAGTTTTTGCTTCTTCACAGATTGTCCGCTATCCTTGGTGTGACCTTTTATCTTGTTTTGCTTGCTGTTTTAATAAAATACTTAGATCTGAAAATTTTCAAATGATAAAGAGTCCTCAAATAGCTACCCATATACTAAACTACTCATTTGATCTCCACTTATACCTTTTGGAGTAGTTTGTCATTTACTCTTGTGCTTCACTTATATCCTATGAGTAAATTATTAAATAAATTGAATATAATGAAGTTGAAATTATATGTTCATATAATGCCTAGTAGTAGCTTCACATTGGGTTTAGAAAATGAAATATTTTGAAGCTTGACAATCACAATATTAATTGGTCATACAAGCAATTCATGAATAATATAAGGAAGAGAACTTTCACGTGCGAATATATTATCTTGGAAATCTTCTATGATTGTGAATACCCATTAATTATTTTCAAACTTGAGCAAATTAGTTGAAGTTGGACAAGGAAGACAATGTAATGAGTTGTGGTTGTGTATATTTGTATAGAAGTTATATTGTCATGGATCCTCCAACATGTGGTGTTTGCCTAGGATCTTTTGCTAGCCAATAATTCGTACTGAGTAGAGATACTACTTGTGCATCCAAAAACACTTAAACCTAGTTTCTTGTCATGAGTGTCCACCATACCTACTTATGGATTGAGTAAGATCCTTCAAGTAAATTGTCATCGGTGCAATAAAGCAATAAAAATTGCTCCTAAATATATTTGATCTTTTATTGTAAGGGAAAATTGAGCATCGTCCGAACTTTTGATGGCAAAGTAATAAATGCGACGGACTTCATAATAAAGGTTGCTATCATAAGTGGCAATATAACATGACGTTCCTTTGCATTAAGAGTTTGTGCATCCAAAAACAAAAAGCGCATGACAACCTCTGCTCCCCTCTGCGAGGGGCCTATCTTATACTTTTCAGTATTTACTTTTATGCAAAGAGTCAATAGTATGAATTCTAATTTCAACCTCAACTATTCCCTAGTTGGCAAGCATCATGTGTTGGGGAAAGATCTAGGCACATATGACCAGTCAAATATATTTCATCATGAATTATTATTGTTGACAATTATCTCTATGATAAATGAGTTGGGAGGCAAAATGTTAGGCCCCTGTCTTTCTTTGTGTTCGATGGATACCATTTGTTCTAAGAATATGCTTTGAGTACTAGAAATCATAGAAGACTATATGATGATTGAGTATGTGGAGCTCTTACTTAGACTTTGTTGAATAAGTTGAATTGCAATTGTTTTGTGACTGAGAATATAGGTTGCTGAGTTTCAAGAGAATTCATTGTTCGAACCATAACATGTGAATTGGTAGCTACTTTAAGATGATGAATTCTATGAGAAAGAGCTGATGTTATGATGCTAGGAAAAGTGACTGAAATTATCATTGATCAAACTTACGCACTTTGCTAGCATTCACACTTCATAAATTAATTCTTTTATCATTTACCTACTCGAGGACGAGTAGGAATTAAGCTTGGGACTGCTGATACGTCTCCAACATATCTATAATTTATGAAGTATTCATGCCGTTATATTATCATTCTTGGGTGTTTTATAATCATTTTATAGCTACTTTATATCATTTTTGGGACTAACCTATTGACATAGTGCCCAGTGCCAGTTGATGTTTTTTGCTAGTTTTTTACTTCATGGGAAATCAATATCAAATGGAGTCTGAAAGTGCTAGTATTCGACTAGAGGGGGTGAATAGGCGACTTTTATGGAAGTCTTCAAAGCAGGGGTGTTTTGAAGACAAACAATAGAATTGAACCTATTGATATGCAGGGGAAGGTAGACTACACTAGACTAGCCATAGTCAAGTAAGCAATGTAATGAAAGCACGAAGACTATGAACAGCTAGGTAGTATGAATAAGGATGGAAGATAGTATGAAGCCAAATAGACAATAGTCTTCACACAGTGAAGTCAAACAGATCAGCAAGCAGGCAAGGACTTCACGAAGACAAACTATAAGTAAGGTGAGAGAGATAGGATAGAACCATTTGCTCGGAGAGGACAAGGGATTTTTTGGACCAGTTCCAGTTGCTGTGACAACTGTACGTCTGGTTAGGGAGGCTGAGATTCAACTCAGAAGACCATGTATTCACCTTATTCCCCTTGAGCTAAGAACACTTAGTCCTCGCCCAATCACTCTGGTAAGTCTTCAAGGGAGACTTCCAAACCTTCACAGACTTTGTTCACCGGCAATCCACAATGACCCTTGGATGCTCCGAACACGATGCCTAACCGGCTGGAGGATTCACAGTCCTCAAGTGTAATAAGTCTTTAGATCATGCGACAGAAATACTTCAGTGATGCCTCACACTCTTTGGCTCTGGGTGTTTTGGGCTTTGTCCTCGCAAGGATTCTCTCTCCAAAGCTTCAAAGGTGGGTTGCTCTCAAACGACAAAAGCTGTGCACAAACTCTGAGTAGCCACCAATTTATGGTGTAGGGGGTGGGCTATTTATAGCCTGGAGGCAACCCAACCTGATTTGTCTGAAATGATCCTAGGTCACTAAGGAACTGACACGTGTCCAACGGTCAGATTTCAAACACACGCGGCAGCATAGCTTGGGTACAAGCCATGCTGACTCATTCAGCTCTGGATAAGATTTGCTCTCATTGTCTTCGCTCGAAGACATAGGATTTGGTAGAGCATCACTTCAGTCACTCTGACTTTGTTCACTTGGACCCCACTTAACAGTATGGTGGTTCCTATGACTCAACAAAGAAGAAAAGGAAACTACGAAACAACTATGTCTTTGTACTCCATAGTCCTCACGCGATGTCTTCTCCTGTCATAGTCTTCAATGTGAATGTCTTCACATACCACCATTGTCTTCAATGTCTTCACACATTTTTAGGGGTCACCTCTGGTAGATAAACCGAATCAATATGGGACTACTACCTGTGTTATCCTGCAATTCTCACAAACACATTAGTCCCTCAACCAAGTTTGTCGTCAGTACTCGAAAACCAACTAGGGGTGGCACTAGATGCACTTACAATCTCCCCCTTTTTGGTGATTGATGACAAACTGATTGAAGTTTTCAATGGGGATAAAAGTATGTGAAAGTTTTAGTGTTGTGAGTATTGTCTTCATACATAAGACGAGGCTCCCCCTAAAGATGTGCATATAGATGACTTGCGTTAGAATGCAAATGCACATGGCAGGTTTTGCTTTGTGGAGGCCATCAATATAAGTAAGTAAAGAAGACAACAATATGCATAATGGAAAATGGACATCTGCAAAATGGCTTCATGCAGGATTTATCATCGCATCATAGAATAGAAGATAAAGTAACAGACAACCATCAAGTTTAAATGTTACAACTCAAAGAACCAAATGTATCAAAAGATGAGAGTTGTAAAACTTGGCAAAAATAATGCCGCCACCCATAAGGACCCTCTTGGAGACTATCAACTCATATGCTTCTCCCCCTTCTGTCAGTAATGACCAAAAAGGTTAGAAGAAATAGAGCATCTACTCGTTCCTAGAAGGAGCAGATGGTGGAGCAGGGTCGTTGTTGGAGTTTGGTGGTGCAGAGGGGCCTGGTGCAGTGTCGATACGCGCCGAGGTGGTAGTAGGTGAAGTAGCATCATCTTCGTCATCGATGACTCTGGCATTGACAGTTGCCGCTGAGGAGGAGTACTCAGAGTCCTTGAGTGAAGGAGTCCGACGCAAGAGAGTGTTCCTAGGAGGAGTGGAATCAAATTTGAATCTCTCTGTGAAGCCATCTTGCAGAAGATCATCTTCAGAACTGAGTAGAGTCAGACACTTCCATGACCGCCGACAGGTTTCATGAGTGACAAATGCATTATTGGTGGCCAGATAACGAATGCAATTAAGATCCACCAAGAGACTCTGCATCTAACATTTGAGCCAGAAATGATGCTTATCTTGTTTCTGATGCAAGGCCACGAGAAGCTCTCGGTCATTGAGTACACGTGATCTCTTCCGAGGCCTTTGAGAAATTGTGCTTTCAGTGGCTTCAGTATGGGCATGATGAGGTGCACGGGTATTTCCAGCCAAAGGATAAACACGAGTTGCAGCATGAACTCCTTCAATAAGTTGAGTGAAACTTTGACGATCGATGTTGTGAAGATAAATTGGCTCCTTGGCAGGCTCTGGGTATATGGCTTCGACAGACATATCCAACTCTCGCAGGAATATGAGATGGTTGCGCGCAGAGGGCTGATAGTTGATAGAAGAGTGAAGCTTGATAAGATGCATTACCCATGGAGCATAAAACTTCAGACCAAATATATCAGAGCTAGATGCAGCAAGTTATCGGATGAAGAAATCCCGAGCATTAAAGTTGATGCCATTGAGGATATAGAAAACCAATGTCTTCATTGAGCCTTCAAGCTTTGTTGCAGAAGAATGTCCTTTGATGGGCCATAGAGTTCGCCTTATAATATGATCGATGGTGCGGGGCAGATACTCTAGGTCATTAACAAAGAATTCCTTAGAGCATCTCTAGCCGAACCCCCAACAGGCCCTCCCTAGGCATTTTTGCCGCGCTGGCGCCAAAAAAATAGCCCATTCGCCCCCCAGAAGCCCTTTTTCACCGGCTCGGGCCGAAACTGGTGTCGGCAGACCCAGGCAGAACCTGGCACCCTGGGGGGCGCCTGGGGCGCCGGCACAAGCGAAAAGGGCACGTGGGTCCGCATTGTCGGCGAGTCGAGCACATCTTCTCGCCGTTTCTTCCCGCTTTTCCCCACTTCCCTCCCATTTCCTCCTTTCCTCCCGCCAAGCTACCTCCCACTCGCCTCCTAGCCGGTCTCCATGGCACCAAAGAAGTACGTTGTTCCCCACATCATGGCAACCGCGACTGCCTCCGTCGCCCAGACGAAACAGAGGAAGCCGAGGGCGTCGCCATCCAAGCCGCCGGGCATGACAAACGCCGGTTGGAGGGTAGAAGTGCAGCGACGGGAGGTCGTCACCGCCGACCGGCGGAACAGGGCCCTTGCCAAGAAGGCCCACGACAACGCGGCACGCGCGGCTGCGGCTGCGGCTGCCGCTGCCGCTTCGGCGGACCAGGCCGAGGCCGAGGCGACTCGCGCGGGGATGATGAATCCACCCAGCAACCACGCGCAGTACGCGCCCTGGGGCCAGCAAGGCATCGGGTCTCCGTCGCCGCAGCCATGGGGATCGCCGGGCTACACCGACGGGGACGCGCACGGTGGGTTCAACCCAAATGTCACTTTCCTCCATGGACACCCGGCCCAGCGCACGCCCTCGCCCGCCTTCACCGGCGTGCGGTACCCTCCATATAACTACTCGCCGCCTGCATAAGCGTCCTCCCTGACACCCCTCTCCGCCGATGTGCACTGCCCTTCTCGCACCTCGGTGATGCCGACGAGACCGAGGCCGACATGGATGACATCATCGCGGAAGGTTTGGCCGCGGCCGCCGCGTCTCCCGACTTCACCGCGGATGAGATGGTGGATCTCAGTGGCGGCATGGACGGCGAGCTCGGCTATGTCTACACCGACAAGGAACAGGAGGAGCAGGAGGAGGAGGACGAGGAGGAGGAGGAGCCGACGAGGAGGCGCAAGAAGGAGAAGCGGACGGCCAGGTGAGGCGAGCCGCGCATCAAATGGGCGTCCAAGGAGGAGGAATGCCTCACCGAAGCATGGAAAGTCGTCTGCCTCGACCCGACCATCAGCGCGAACCAGAGCATCGAGACGTACTGGGCGCGCATCAAGGCCGAGTTCGACAAGCGCAAGCTCGTCGAACCCAACTTCAAAGGCGTCTACATGCAGCGTGGGTCGAAGGCGATGGTGAACCATTGGGGGCGTATCCAGGGGCGTGCAACAAATGGCATGGGGTTGTCGAGGAGGTCGCCGCGTGCCCGGAGAGTGGTGCCAGCATTGAGGATCAGGTATGCCATGCCGGTCTCCCACCTCTCTTCACCGTGTGCGCCCACCAACTGTTTGTTTGTCCCTGCGCAGTTGCTGTGCATGTTCGGCCTGTACCGGCAGAGCAACAGCGACACCGAGTTCAAGTACCTCCATGTTTACAAGCGCATTGACAAGTGCGACAAGTGGGCGGAAGTCTGGAGAACCCTCGAGAAGGCCAAGAAGACCTACAAGTCGGATGCGCCGACTCTGGGCGCATCAGATGGGAGGCCGGACGGCAACAAAGGTGCCAAGAAGGGGAAACACGCCGACGCGGCCACCTAGTGCGTGCAGGAGTCCATACAACACTGCCTCGCTGACGCACAGGTTCGGGCCGCTCTTCGTGAAGAGAAGACCAAGGCGCGGTGGTTGGTGTTGATGTCGACCAGCACTGTCAAGCTCGACCTACTCCGAACTAACGTCGCCGCGAAGAAGAGGAACACCAACCTGGTGTTCCTGCTGGGCGGGGCAGACATGCTCTAGAGTACCGACGAGGCGGTCAAGGCATGGTACAGGGCGCATGTTGGCCTCATCTTGAACCAGCTTCCCTCGACGACGACGCCCACACCCACGCCCACGCCCATGCCCACGCCGCCCACGCCCACGCACACGCCGAAGCCGCTGGCAAGCCCAACCGATGATGCCGCCGGTAGCACAGAAGCCATGCCGCCACGCACAGAGACCCCGTCAAGCCCGCGCACGCCGACTCCCCCGACGCCGGAGACCGACCTCGTCGCCTGATGCTTTGCCATCCGTCCTTTCTGCTTTTTGTACACCGAACTTTTCATCTGATTGCCAATCTACAGGCCGCTTGATCACCTGATTGTGGCATTTATTTTGGGTGCGGGAATGAACTACGTTTGAATTCTTCGTGGCTGGGGGGCGGCGCCTGGGGGCATGGCTGGGAGCTAGGCCGCCCCCAGGGGGTTAACTAGCGCCGGCGAGCCCCCAGCCCGCAGTTTTTCAGCACCCTGAGGGGCCGAACGGCTGGAGATGCTCTTAGGATATTCAACATCTTGTGGTAGTGGCTTCATCATGCTCAGCATTTGGCTCATATTGGGCTCAGGTTTCTGGAATATGCTCTCTAAAGCATTGTGATGAAGCTGACAACCAGGTTCATAAAGTTCACCTGGAGTGGGCAGGGCAGTAAGATCAATGATATCAAGAGCTTTGGCTTCATGGTGTACATTGCTAGTCATCCACTCAAGGACCAAAGTTTTCGTATCCCTGTTGTAGCCGCAAATGTGAAGAGTAGCATAGAATTGTAACAGAAGCTCTTCATTCCAATTTTCTTTGCCAGTCACAAACTGCAGAAGGCCAGCATCTCTGAAGCAGTCTAGGGCTTCTTCCAAGCAGGGCAGTCCAGCAATGGCTTCGCAGTCTAGACACATATGAGGAAAAATGCGCCCTTGATTGTATAATACAAACGAATAATAATTGCGCTGCTGATAGCTCCAGAACCGATCAGATGAAATTCTTGGCCTTGAATATGGGTTCTTGTCACTATCAAAGAAGGTGTTGTGTTCAATGAAGCCATTTACATTGAATGATCCTGGTGCAGATGCAGTCCCTGGAAACATTGGTAGCCTTGGTTTTGGCTTCTGGAACTGAGGCCTGTGCTCCACATGATAATCAAATTGAGGTCCGGAAGCAGGCGAAGGAACCAAAATAGGCCATCAAATAGTGACAAGCTCGCCTTGATAAAATGCTTGCTCAATGGTGTGAGGCCTTGGAGGCGGTACAGGAGCAGTGGAATTGACATGGGCTTCAGAATGCACATTGGTTACAGGTGCATCATTGGCTTCAGACACGATATTCACTGTAGGCGCCACATTAGCTTCAGCCATGACAATGTCATAGGCTTCAGTAGTGTTGTTGGTGGCCGCCTCAGTATTTTCAACCTCCACTTGAGGAGCTGGAGGGTCGGGCATAGACTTGTTCTCCTCGAGAACAGTTTCTTGATTGGCGGGGGGTGTGAAAATTTGCTATTCTCTTCTTTCTTCTTCATTAGCTGATGCAGCTGGAATGTCTTCAACAGCTTTGGCTTCAGACACAAGAACCGTCGCAGAAGGATTCTCTTCAGGGAACACTTGACGTGCCACTAAGGCCTTTGCGAAGCCGTTGGAACACGGGTGACGCCTTTGGAGATGGTGTGGTCTCCATGTAATTGTCATCATTCACCATTGGGCTGGTAACTTGCGCTGGTCGAGTACGGGGTGTTGCATCTCGAACTGGGGTTTCTTCTCGCGGGCACTCAACCCATTAATCATCCTAAGCACTTGGCGTCAATGGACGACCAGTGCTGATGTATTCGCTGCTCGTTGGACCAATGATACCAACTGATGTTGTAGCTGAGGAAGGACTTCATCATCTTCTACATTGTCTTGGGGACCAATGTCTTTAGCTGCGGTGGGGTCAACAGCTGGTACTTGCTCTTCTTTGTGAGCCTCTGTGGAAATAGGCTGGTGGAGTACAACTCGACGTTCTTGGTTTGTGGTAGCGGGGGGAGCAACAGATATGGGTTCAACAAAGAGTGGCTGAGAGGCTGCAGCACGCTCTTTCTTTGAAGACTTAGTCTTCAGCTTCTTCTTGTAAGGATCATCATCAGATGCATTCTTGTGCTTGCGCTTCTTGGCTTCAGCTTCAGCCGCTCTTGTTTTCTTCAGTTCTGAAGCTACTGAGGGGACCTTAGGCTTCGAGCCTATCATACTGGCAGGGAAGACAATGCGACGTTCTTTGCGCCTTGGTGCAGTGTGGGTGAGGGAGTCCTGGATTAGGGGGTGTCCGGATGGCCGTACTAAGACCTTTGGCCGGACTCCCGGACTATGAAGATACAAGATTGAAGACTCCGTCCCATGTCCGGATGGGACTTTCCTTGGCGTGGAAGGCAAGCTTGGCGATATGATATGAAGATCTCCTCCCATTGTAACCGACTCTGTGTAACCCTAGCCCTCTCCGGTGTCTATATAGACCGGAGAGTTTTAGTCCGTAGGACGAACAACAATCATACCATAGGCTACTTCTAGGGTTTAGCCACTCCGATCTCGTGGTAGATCTACTCTTATACTACCCATATCATCAATATTAATCAAGCAGGAGTAGGGTTTTACCTCCATCGAGAGGGCCTGAACCTGGGTAAAAACATCGTGTCCCTTGTCTCCTGTTACCATCCGCCTAGACACACAGTTCGGGACCCCCTACCCGAGATCCGCCGGTTTTGACACCGACATTGGTGCTTTCATTGAGAGTTCCTCTGTGTCGTCGCCTTTAGGCCTGATGGCTTCTTCGCTCGTCAATCGCGATGTGGTCCGGGATGAGACTTTTCTCCCCGGACAGATCTTCGTATTCGGTGGCTTCGCACTGCGGGCCGACTCGTTCGGCCTTCTGGAGCAGATCGAAAGCTACGCCCCTGGCCATCAGGTCAGGTTTGGAAGCTTAAACTACACGACCGACATCCGCGGGGACTTCATCTTCGACGGATTCGAGCCACGACCGGGCGCGCCGCACTATCACGATGGGCATGATTTAGCTCTGTCATCGGACAACACCCAGAGCGTCTCTCAGGTGTCCGCTCTGACCATTAGCTCAGAGCCCACTGTGCCAGTCGGGGACGGACGGTTGGACACCGCCCCGGAAGCTACAACCTCTACGGCGATAGAGCCGGATACCAGCCTAGTCCCTCGCAAGGCCTGTGACTCCAAGGTGCCGGACTCCGATCCGGACTCCGTAAATCCAGTCATGGAGTTCACCGCCGCGGATGTCTTTCAGTACTCGCTTTTCGGCAATATCCTGAATTCATTGAAGTCTCTCTTTGTCAGGAGAGCCCTGGGCGAACTACAACCAACACGGTTGGGATGCGGACGACGAAGAAATTCGAAGCCCACCCACCACCCACTTCGTAGCCACTGTCAACGATTTAACCGACATGCTCGACTTTGACTCCGAAGACATTGACGGCATGGACGCCGATGAAGGAGACGATCAAGAACCAGCACCTATAGGGAACTGGAAAGCCACCTCGTCATATGACATATACATGGTGGACACCCCTAAAGTGGGGGATGGAGAGGAGAAAACGGAGGATGACCCCTCCAAGAAGCAACCCAAGCGCCGACGTCAGCGGCACCGCTCTAAGTCCCGCCAAAGCAAAAACGGCGATTCCGGCACCGGAGATAACAACAGGCCGGACAGTGCCGAAGACAACCCCCTCCAGCAAGATTCAGTGCAGGAGGACGAAGGAGCCAGCCCTCATGAGAGAGCGGCCGACAAAGAGGATGAGGACGACAATTACATGCCTCCCTCCGAAGACGAGGCAAGCCTCGACGACGATGAATTCGTCGTGCCAGAGGATCCTGTCGAACAAGAGTGTTTCAAACGCAGGCTCGTAGCCACGGCAAGCAGCCTCAAGAAGAAACAGCAGCAGCTTAGAGCTGACCAAGACTTGCTAGCCGACAGGTGGACCAAAGTCCTGGCGGCCGAAGAGTATAAACTAGAACGCCCATCCAAGAGCTACCCAAAGCGCAGGCTGCTACCCCAACTTGAGGAGGAAGGAACTAAACCTACATCACCAGCGTACGATGCGCCCGATCGGCCACCCCGTGGCCGCGATAGAGAGGCCTTCAGGCCCTCAACACAAACCGCACCCCGACACCGCTCAAAACATACTAGAGTACGGGGAGACGCAACAGACCTGCAAGACATCTTGGAGAATAAGGTAAGGCAAACAAGATCGATCTACGGATCGCATGGACGCCCCGCTTCACATGACGCTAGCCGTCACGCTGGACACAATAAGTATGGCCCGGCCGAATACAACAGACCAAGCTCATCCGAGCTGCGTCATGATATAGCCCAGTACAGGGGCTTCGCACACCCACTATGCTTCACAGAAGAAGTAATGGATCATCAAATCCCCGAGGGCTTCAAACCTGTAAACATCGAATCATACAATGGCACAACAGATCCTGCGGTATGGATCAAGGATTATCTCCTTCATATCCACATGGCCCGTGGTGATGATCTACACGCCATCAAATACCTCCCGCTCAAGCTTAAAGGACCAGCTCGACATTGGCTTAACAGCCTGCCAGCAGAGTCAATTAGTTGTTGGGAGGACCTGAATCCGCATTCCTTGACAACTTCCAGGGCACGTATGTGCGACCACCAGACGCCAATGACCTAAGACATATAATCCAGCAGCCAGAGGAATCGGCCAGACAATTCTGGACATGGTTCCTAACCAAGAAAAACCAAATAGTCGATTGTCTGGACGCCGAGGCCCTTGCAGCCTTCAGGCACAACATCCGAGACGAATGGCTTGCCTGGCACCCACGACAGAAAAAACCGTAATCTATGGCAGCCCTCACGACACTCATGACCCGCTTCTGTGCGGGAGAAGACAGCTGGCTAGCTCGTAGCAATAACATATCCAAGAGCCCCGGCAATTTGGATACCAAGGATAACAATGGCAGGTCACGTCGCTACAAGCATAAGCGCCGCATTAATGGTGACAATACTGAAGATACGGCAGTCAATGCCGGATTCAGAGGCTCTAAACCGGGTCAGCAGAAGAAGCCATTCAAAAGAAACCCTCAGGGCCCATCCAGCTTAGACCGGATACTCGATCGCTCGTGCCAGATACACGGCACCCCCGAACAGCCAGCCAATCACACCAACAGGGATTGTTGGGTGTTCAAGCAGGCAGGCAAGTTAAGTGCCAAGACCAGAGACAAGGGGCTACATAGCGATGACGAGGAGGGGCCCCGACCGCCGAACAACAAAGGACAGAAGGGATTTCCCCCGCAAGTTCAGACGGTGAACATGATATACGCAACCCACATCCCCAAAAGGGAGCGGAAGCGTGCTCTCAAGGACGTCTATGCACTGGAGCCAGTCGCCCCAAAGTTCAACCCACGGTCCTCCTGCCCGATCACCTTCGATCGAAGGGACCATCCCACCAGCATCCGTCACGGCGGATTCGCCGCACTGGTCCTAGACCCAATTATCGACGGATTTCACCTTACCAGAGTCCTAATGGACAGCGGCAGTAGCCTAAACCTGCTTTACCAGGACACAGTGCGAAAAATGGGCATCGATCCTTCAAGGATTAAACCCACAAAGACAACCTTCAAAGGTGTCATACCAGGGGTAGAAGCCAGCTGTACAGGCTCGGTTACACTCGAGGTGGTCTTCGGATCCCCGGATAACTTCCGGAGCGAGGAGTTAATCTTCGACATAGTCCAATTCCGTAGCGGCTATCACGCCCTGCTCGAACGAACCACATTTGCAAAATTCAATGTGGTGCCGCACTACGCATATCTCAATCCCAAGATGCCAGGACCTCGCGGAGTCATCACGGTAAACGGAAACACCGAACGCTCTCTCCGAATGGAGGAGCACACGGCGGCCCTGGCGGCGGAAGTACAGAGTAGCCTCTCAAGGCAGTTCTCCAATCCAGGCGTCAAACGTCCGGACAACGTCAAGCGAGCCCGAAGTAACCTACAACAAATCCGGCTGGCACGTTCCTAGCAAGCATAGCAGTGCGGCCCCAACCCCAGCCCCCGCCAAACGGTGATACTGGTACCACGCGTACATAATTACGCCTTAGAGATACTATGGGCATAAGGGGAGGGGCACAACAACGGCACGCCCAGAATGCGGCTCAACCGCACTAAGGGGCTCCCTATTTCGCCATTTTCCTTTTCATACACTTTCGGGACCCAACTATTCAGAAGGCCTGTCCGGCAATACACTCGCCGAACCCACGATGCAACAGCCAGGGAGGAAGCAAGCCACGCCAAAAGTCCAGGTGGTCTCTATAACGAGTTTAATACCTGTTTTACTTACAATCCCGCAGTTTTCCCCTGGAGGGGAATATGTCAAATACTCCCATCTCTTGCTTACCGCACTTCTTGTATCGTTCTACTTTCGCAGCAGCCCCTTTTTTAATAAACAATATATAGCTCTTACCTATTATTGTACTTATCTATTTTTATATACAAATATGTTCAGTCATGACATTCTGCAACCGTACACTTTGGTGCGGACAATACACCAGGGGCTTACAACACCCCATAACATGGTGTGAGAAGACCGAACACTCTCACAAGTGCGGCACCCCGAACTTATAGCACTATATGCATCGGCTCCGAATCATGTCTTTGGTCAATAGTTGGGTTTGCCCGGCTCCCATGTTTTGGTACCTTATGTTCCGCATTGTTGGCTAAGGTAGCGCTGGGAGAACTACTGCGATTGTGCCCCAGTTGAGCTGGGTTAACACCTCAGTAGAGAAAGCTAAACTGACTGTCATGATAGTGCGAGAGACCGGTCGCTGTTCTCGAGGTTTCTTCGAGTCCTTAAAGACTTATGCCGCTTCGAGCGAGGAACCGGACTTATCCGGCCTAGGCGTGGATAGCGCCTCGAACTCGGTCTTCCGAACACTAGGGGCTTCGCCGAAATTTAAAATTATAGAATTCTATGGCTAAGTAAGAGTGATAAAGCATTACAAGTCCGACGGCCTGGTTCGTTGCGCGGAACACCTCCCTAGATGGACCCAAGAATGGGAACAAGAGCGCTCAGGTTTATCCTGAACACCCCAGCACTCGTGGCATGGGGGTCGAAGCCGACGACTTGCATCTCTCAGATTTGATAAACAGCCGCATAGAAGGTAATATTTTAAATTAACAAGCGTTGCTTAACGCATATGAACAAAGCTTCAGCATACAGGATAACAAATGCGAGTATACTCAAAAATTACATCTTTGGAGCACTCATCCGCTATACGGCGGGCACCCTTCAGAACACCATTATAATACATCTCGGGCGTATGATACTCCTTGCCCGGCGGTGGCGCGGCCGTCAACAGCTTCTCTGCATCTAGCTTGCCCCAGTGCACCTTAGCACGGGCAAGGGCCCGACGGGCACCTTCAATACAAACGGAGCGCTTGATGACCTCAATCCACGGACACACGTCCACCAGCCGCCGCACCAGACCGAAGTAGCTCCCAGGCATGACTTCTCCATGCCACAGCCGAGCTATGAGGCCCTTCATGGCCTGTTCGGCCACCTTGTGGATCTCGACCAGCTGCTTCAGCTGGCCGCTCAGGGGCACCGGATGTTCGGCCTCAGCATACTGAGACCAGAACACTTTTTCCGCCGAGCTCCCCTCTTCGGCTCGGTAGTATGCGGCGGCATCAGACACACTACGGGGCAGATCGGCGAACGCTCCTGGAGAGCTCCGGATTCGGGTAAGTAGCAGATAATTAACTTTTATATTTTTGCTTTGCATAAAGAATGCCTTACCCGCCGCTATCTTCTTCATCGCCTCGATCTCCTGAAGGGCCTTCTGGGCTTCAGCCTTAGCGGTCTTGGCACTCTCAAGAGCCAAGGCAAGCTTGGACTCTCGAGTCTTCGAGTCACGCTCCAAACTCTTGTGTTTTTCCACGAGAGTCTGGAGCTCTTGCCGCACCTCCGCCACCCGCGCCTCCTGCTTCTCTCGCTCGGTGCGCTCCAAGGCCGCACTCTTTTCGGCCTCGGAGACCGCCTCTTTCAGGGTCGCCACCTCGGTCGTGGCTCCTGCAACATTAACGTTGGTCCTGTTCTTATTTTGCAACCAAGTATTTCTATATACATTTATAGGAGGTACTATGTACCCTCTTTATCCTCGAGCTGCTTCTTGGCACGGCCGAGCTCGCTCTCGGACCGCTCGAGGCTTTCCTTTAATGCATTGACCTCCGCAGTCAGTGCGGCAGAGGTCAGTAGCGCAGCCTGCATTCCCATATTGACATATTTCTATTAAACTCCTGCTTATATCTTTTTAGATCCTCAGCTCGGCTTTTCTTTCTGAACACCGAACTGAGCATCAGGGGCTACTGTCTATGCGGTAATATTTTTTTATATGTTTTTGAACACATACCTCAAAGCCCGTTAACAGGCTTGTGCAGGCTTCCGTCAGCCCGCTCTTGGCGGACTGAACCTTCTGAATCACCGCACTCATAACAGTGCGGTGTTCCTCATCGATGGAGGCGCCATTAAGCTCCTCCAGCAAGTTGTCCGGCGCTTCCGGGTGGACGGAAGTCACCGGCGTCACAGGCTTGCCCTTCTTATGAAGGTGCCGCCTGTCGGACTCTGGAACCGCTGATGGTTCCGGAGCAGTGTTCGGCCCGGGGCCAGACTTAGATCCCTCTGGAGCTTTACCCCCTTTGGGCTTGGAGTCCGGACGGTCACCTTGTGGCGCCTCCAGGACCACCTCCTCCTGGTTTTGTCCCCTACGGGACTCCACCTCAGTGTCGTCTGTAGGGAGAGGGGAGGAGACCGTCGGAAGTGAAGCGCTATTCACGTCCGATGAATTCAGAGAGCCGCTCGAAGAATCGCCAAGCTGAGCTCTGGGCGGACTGCATGATTAAATTCGGCGTTAGAAGCTACCGTATAATAAAGGAGTGCAATAAGACATTCGGGTAGCCGGACACTTACGATTTTGCCAGGGGCTTGACCCTGGATGGCCATTCCCCCCCGCCGTCTTCGGCGTCGGGGGCGTAGTTCGGCAGAAGGGTCTTCCCCTTCTTGGACCCTCCGGCTTCCCCAGTTGGGGCGGCCTTTCTTTTCTTTCCTCCCCCCGTTGGAGGGGGAGAGGCATCTTCTTCTTCCTCCTCCTCCTCGTCTTTGGAGGCGGAGAGTGTGTTGGGGTTGTCGAGCAAATCCGACGCCACCGGGCGCCGGGAACTCTTTCGGATCCCTGCGGCCTTCTCCTTGGCCTTCTTTTCCGGCACCACGTGAGGTGCTGGAACCAGTAGCTTTGCTAATTGCGCGTCTGCTGGGCCTTCGGGCAAAGGAGCCAGACAGTCAAACTGTCCGGATGTCCTCTTCCAGTCCTGTCAAAGGAACGGGAGTTTAGATCCCACATAAAGTCACACTATGAAATTCGGGTATCCCGTAAGGGACTAAATGTGAGCTTACTTCGGAGGCTTGACGTTTGGCGCAGAATCCGCGATCCTCGGTGACGGGAGGGGAGACCTCGGAACTCTTGAAAAGCACCTTCCAGGCATCCTCGTGCTTTGTTTCGAAGAGCCGGGATAGAGTCTGGTGCTGGGCCGGGTCGAACTCCCACAAATTGAAGTCCCGTCGTTGACACGGGAGGATCCGGTGGAAGAGCATGACCTGGACCACGTTGACAAGCTTGACCATCTTGGTCACCAAGTCTCGGACGCAGGTTTGGAGTCCAGTTACCTCTTCCGGATTGCCCCACGACAGGCCCATCTCTTTCCAAGATGTGAGCCGGGTGGGGATGCCGGATCGAAATTTTGGGGCCGGTGCCCACTTAGGGTCACGCGGCTCGGTGATATAAAACCACCCCGATTGCCACCCTTTGATGGTTTCCACGAAGGCACCCTCGAGCCAGGTGACGTTGGCTATCTTGCCCACCATGGCACCTCCGCATTCCGCTTGTCGGCCTTTCACAACCTTCGGCTTGACTCTGAAGATCTTCAGCCATAGGCCAAAGTGGGGATGGATGCGGAAGAAGGCCTCGCACACGATGATAAACACCGAGATATTGAGGATGGAGTTCGGGGCTAGATCGTGGAAGTCCAGGCCGTAGTAGAACATGAGCCCCCGGACGAACGGGTGAAGAGGAAACCCACTCCGCGGAGGAAATGGGGAAGAAAAACAACACTCTCATGGGGCCTGGGGGTGGGGATGAGTTGCCCCACATCTGGAAGCCGATGCGCGATGTCGTTAGACAAGTATCCGGCCTTCCTCAGGTTTTTGATTTGCCCCTGCGTGACGGAGAGGCCATCCATCTACCTCCCGCTCCGGACATGGTTGGAGAAGGTTGAGGTGGGAAGTACGGGCTTGGGCACTGGAGCTCGAGCGCGCAGGGACGGATAAGCGGAGGAGGAAGAAGGCGTGAATGGAAAGGGTGGATTCTTATCCCCTTATATGGGCGGCCAAAACTACGAGCCCCCCACTGGCCTAATAAAACTCGCTTATCTCCGAAGCGCCGCGGTTAATGGCGTGGTTGGGTTACCCACACCCGTATTGATGAGAATCCCGGTATAAGGGGACACGATCTCTGCTTTGACAAGACGTGCCAAGGAAACCGCCTCGCTAAACGCGCTGAGGTGGAACAATAAAATGAATAAAAGCCTGGCCGTGGCATGATGTCACGCCGTGGAATACGTCAGCAGATCCGATTAACGCAAATATTATTCTCTCTATGGTGGAATGTGGAACTTATTTTGCAGAGCCGAACACTACCTTGGTGTTCAACATCTTCTATGAAATATTCGGAGGAGGAACCCGCTTTGCAATGCCGAAGACAACTTGCGCGCCAGACTCGTCGTCATTGAAGCCTAGTTCAGGGGCTACTGAGGGAGTCCTGGATTAAGGGGTGTCCGGATGGCCGGACTAAGACCTTTGGCCGGACTCCCGGACTATGAAGATACAAAATTGAAGACTCCGTCCCGTGTCCGGATGGGACTTTCCTTGGCGTGGAAGGCAAGCTTGGCGATACGATATGAAGATCTCCTCCCATTGTAACCGACTCTGTGTAACCCTAGCCCTCTCCGGTGTCTATATAAACCGGAGAGTTTTAGTCCGTAGGACGAACAACAATCATACCATAGGCTACTTCTAGGGTTTCGCCACTCCGATCTCGTGGTAGATCTACTCTTGTAATACCCATATCATCAATATTAATCAAGCAGGAGTAGGGTTTTACCTCCATCGAGAGGGCCCGAACCTGGGTAAAAACATCGTGTCCCTTGTCTCCTGTTACCATCCGCCTAGACGCACAGTTCGGGACCCCCTACCCGAGATCCACCGGTTTTGACACCGACAGTGGGTCTCAGCAAACTTCTTCTTGGCAGCCATCCTGGGGTCAATGCCAGGCCACCCAAGAGCCTTGCGCTTTTCAGCTTCATTGTGAGCCTGAACACATTTTGCAGCGAGTTGTTTCATCCATTCTCTTGAACCTTTTGCTTCTTCACGTTTCTTGTGAAACGCTTCCTTGAGGTCATGCGGCAGCTGCTTGAAGTTCTGAACATCAGTGACACTGAGCTTGGCCATGTGCTTCTTGAATTGAGCCTTTTCATAGTCAATCTTGTTCTTCAGCTCAACTATTTTCTGAGACAGTGCTAGCTCATTTGGAATGGCACTATGGAAGGAAACACTGATGCCAATGGGAAGTTGAAGATCATCAATACTAAGGTCCGGATTGGCAAACCATTCATCAATGAAGTTAATTAGGATGTCCACATCAAAGAGGGGTAGATCGTTGAAGATTTCTGCCTCTTGTTTGCTCTTTATCAGCAGCTCAAGAGCATCCTCACCAAGATCATCGTCACTGGACAGATCAATGGCTTCATTCTCGTTCCTCAGAACAGCAGCTGGGGTCAGTGCTTGACCAGAACTAAGGATAGGCTTCTTCTTATGTGTAGACCTCTCAGTCTTCTTGGAGATGCGAGAGAGATCTTCAGATTGCATACTGGATGTAGGAGGAGCAATTGCCAATGACTTCACGCGTGAAGCTTTTGGTGAGACAGAGGGTTTTGAAGCCTTTGACTTCTTCTGCTTCTGTGGTTTAGGAGGAGCTGGCGCTTCATCAGAATCTGCATCATCAGCTGAGTGATCCACGACAGCCCCTTGAACTGCAATGTGAGTGATGAGGCCTTCGAGGTTATAGAAGGGGCCGATGACGTTGGGATTGGGATCACGGGTGCCATCAGCCCGAGGAGCAGATGGACCGGGGTTGAAGTCGAGTCCAAATACTTTCTTGTTCTTCACAGCAGAATCCTTGGCAAACTTGAAGTTGCACTTGAATAGATTGTCTTCATGACACCATAGGAGAGAAGATGGGTTGGCATTCTTGGGCTGTGGGCCACGAACCATGCAAGGGTAGAAGCCTTGATCAATGGCTTCGGACTGGGACTTGGGTTGAAGATTTTTGTATAAGATATCTCCCCAAGGTCGTTTGATGGCATTCTTCTCAGCATACTCAGCAGTGATGAATCTGTACATAAACCATTCCTCTGTCCAATATCTTCGAATCCATTGGATTCGAGTTTTGCGTTCACCATAGGTTTCTTCAGGGTCTGTCTTGTGCATTTCATACAGATCTGGTGGCAAATCTTTGGATGTATTCCCACGGTGCTGTCTGCCGCCCTTTCTAGCTGACTTTTCTGTGGCCATGAAGTTCAAACCGAATGGCTTCTGAACTTGCAAAGGCTTCCGACAGCTGGTCAGACAGGAACTGGCTTCAGGAGAATTGATGTGACACTATAAGAACTTTGCAAATGAATGCAGACTATGAGAACCAAGGGATTCTCCCACGGACATGTACCTGTGACAGCATTAGAGGTGCGAGGGACGGGGAAGAGGTCATATGCATTCTTAGAAGATTTTGAAGATAAATCAGTTTGAAGATATTGACCTCATAACGCGAAGACATTCACTTATTTGTTGAGAGTTTGTTCCAGACTTGTACGAATCCAAGAATAGGTACAAGTGAGGAATCTAACTTGATGCTGATGCATAAGTGAATATGCTAGGCATTGATATGAGATGCAGAACAGGATAGATTCAACAGTGTAAGCATAGAAACCACTATTGGTAGAGAGGGATGAATCTATCATATCAAAAAGATAGTCAAAAGTAAGTTTTAATTACCACATGAAGAACTGCTAGACAGAACGGAGTAGGAGGCCGAGAAGTTCAATCTCCCATGCCCTAACTTGGCAACGGAAGACACCTACGGCGGCGGCGGAGAAGACGAGATCCGCGACCGGCGTGAGGACAGCGTCGGTGAGGTCGCGGCAGCTAAGCGCTTCGTCATCGGCGTCATCACGAGCTAGCGGTGGAGCTAGGGTTTGAGTGAGGTGTAGATGTGGAAGAAAGATTTTGACCGTGATGTGATGTGTATTTATAAGGAAAGGGACAGCACATCGCAATTACACAGGTGCCCCTGGCGGTTCACATCAGAGGGATAGTGGCAAACATGCAATGCATTGGAAGTTGTTCCATGTTCCCACGCACGCCTGGATTGTCGAGTGGTCGTTCCGGCTTCTCCGGTTTCCAGGCATTAAGGATGCAACATTAAAAATAGATTAAATGTTTGTCAGATTGTCATTTGTTAACAAGGAGTCAGAGAAGACAATTGACAGGCTTCAGTAGAATGCATATGATTTGGACAGATAGAGTTGAGGTAGAAGCAGAAAACAAGTTAGGGTCCAATCACATTCACTTAGATCAAAAGATTCAAGAGTGAAGAAACAGCCATAAGTGAATGATGTAGAGGACAAAACACAAACATATATATATATACACACACATATATATATATGTGTGTGTACGTATGTATATGAACCAAATCAATATTGTGAAGATAAATCATGAAGACAAAATAATGTTGAAGACAATCCAAATGCGAAGACTTTGCAATTGTAACACTAAGAGAAACACTTCAATAAGAATTTGGTGGTGGCTTTACCCACCGTATAGGAAGTATTAGACCCAGACACGGCGCACAATTATCGTGGCGCTCCGAAGTCAAATTTCACATTATTGTATTCACACTTAGAGGGTAAGTCTTCATTGATTGAAGATATACGTTACTTTGTGTGTTGCACATCTAAGTCGTCAACATGCATAAGCGTTAGGATGTGTGTCCATTCACAGGAGATTCGAGGATTCTAAGATATTTAGCTCACACCTCAACTTGCAAAACCTTTTCTCATCCAAGGGCTTAGTGAAGATATTTGCCAATTGCTCTTCAGTGTTGACGTGAATGATACCAATGTCTTCCTTGTTTGACATGATCTCTGAGAAAGTGATGACGGATCTCAATGTGCTTTGTCTTTGAGTGCTGAACTGGATTCTTGGAAAGCTTGATGGCGCTTCCATTGTCATAGAAGAGTGGCACATTTTTCGTGTTGATGCCATAGTCCTGCAGAGTTTGCTTCATCCATAGAAGCTGAGCACAGCACGATCCAACATCAATGTATTCAGATTCAGCAGTGGAGAGTGACACACAGTTCTGCTTCTTTGAAGACCAACAAACAAGTGATCGACCGAGAAAATGACATGCTCCAGAAGTGGACTTGCGATCAACCTTGTCACCAGCATAATCAGCATCATAATAGCCCATCAGATCAAATTTTCAGCCCTTTGGATACCATAGTCCTATTGTTGGGGTGTAAGCCAAATATTGAAGAATTCGCTTCATAGCAAGGTGATTCGATTCCTTGGTGTCGCTTGGAATCAGGCACCCATGCAAACGCTAAGCATGATATCTGGCCTAGATGCACATAAGTAAAGTAAGGAACCAATCATGGAGCGATATACCTTTTGATTGAACACTTTACCATTGACGTCAGGACCCAAATGAGTTTTGGATGGCATGGGCATCGTGTATCCTTTGCAATCTTGCATCCCAAACTTCTTCAGGCAATCTTTGAGGTATTTTTCTTGTGATATGAAGATGCCATTCCTTTGCTGATGGATTTGAAGACCAAGGAAGAACTTCAGCTCACCCATCATGAACTTCTTATATTGCTCTTGCATTATGTGCCCAAACTCATCGTTGTATCCCTTGCCGGTGCAGCCGAAGATAATGTCATCCACATAGATTTGGCACACAAACAGTTCTCCATCGTATGACTTCGTGAAGAGTGTTGGATCTAGAGAGCCGCGTTTGAAGCCTTTGCTCTTCAAGAAGTCTTTGAGTGTATCATACCAAGCGCGAGGAGCTTGTTTGAGGCCATACAGTGCCTTATTGAGCTTGTACACCATATCAGGATGTTTTGGATCTTCAAAGCCAGGTGGTTGTGCAACATACACTTCTTCTTCAATTTTGCCATTGAGAAAGGCACTCTTCACATCCATTTGGTACAGAAGGATGTTGTGATGGTTGGCATATGCAAGCAGTATGTGAATGGATTAAGGTCTAGCCACAGGAGCAAATGTTTCATCGAAGTCAATTCCTTCTATTTGAGTGTAGCCTTGAGCAACCAGACGAGCCTTGTTTCTGACAACTTGACCATGTTCATCTTGTTTGTTGCAGTAGATCAATTTGGTTCCAATGATGTTATGCTAGCGAGGATCAGTATGCTTGAAAAGTTCCCAGATGTTATTCAGCTCGGACTGATGAAGCTCTTCTTGCATGGCTTCAATCCATTCAGGTTCCATGAAAGCTTCATCAACTTTCTTGGGTTCAGATATAGAGACAAATGCAAAGTGCCCACAGAAGTTTGCAAGTTGTGTTGCTCTTGAACGAGTGAGTGGACCAGGTGCATTGATACTGCCAATTATCTTCTGAATTTGTACTTCATTAGCAACACGAGGATGTACTGGACGGAGATTTTGCCCTTGCAAATCATTGTCTTCAGCTTCATCATTGACTTCAGGCTGAGCATTGTCTTCTGGTTGACTTGGTGCAATGATGGGTTCATCTTCAGCCTGAGCTTCAGACGATATAATTTCTCCAGTACCCATGAGCTTGATAGATTCACTAGGAGGGACTTCATCTAGCACATTTGGCATGTGCTCTCTTTGCGAGCCGTTAGTCTCATCGAACCGCACATCCATAGTTTCAACCACTTTATAGTGAAAGAGGTTGAAGACTCTGTAGGAGTGTGAATCCTTTCTGTATCCAAGCATAAAACCTTCATGTGCTTTCGGTGCAAATTTTATAGTGATGTGGATCTTTGATCCAACACCTAGCACCAAATACTCTAAAGTAACTAACGTTTGGCTTCTTACCAGTAAGCAACTCATACGATGTCTTCTTTAGAAGCTTGTGAAGATAAACTCGGTTGTTGACGTGGCATGCAATGGCAATGGCTTCAGGCCAGAACTTCCTTGGAGTCTTGTACTCATCTAGCATCATGCAGGCCATCTCGATGATGGTTCTGTTCTAGCGCTCCATGATGCCATTCTGCTGAGGTGTGTAGGGAGCAGAAAACTCATGAGTTATCCGCAGTGTGTCAAGGTAAGTGGCGAGGCCTGTGTTCTTGAATTCTGTGTCGTTATCACTTCGGATATGCTTGATCTTGACACCATAGTTCGTCATGGCACGATTGGCGAATCGTCTGAAGACATCCTGCACTTCAGTCTTATAGAGAATTATATGCACCCAGGTATATCTTGAGTAATCATCAACAATAACAAATCCGTAAAGGCAAGCAGTGGTAGTAAGAGTAGAGTAATGAGTAGGGCCGAATAAGTCCATGTGAAGCAGCTCAAAGGGTTGAGATGTCGTCAAGATTGTCTTCGAGGGATGCTTGGCCCTAGTCATCTTCCCAGCTTCACAGGCACCACACAGATGGCCTTTCTTGAACTTGACGCCTTCGATGCCCACGACATGCTTCTTCTTCGCGAGAGTGTACAAGTTCCTCATGCCCACATGTCCTAGCCTCCAATGCCAGAGCCAGCACTCTGAAGCTTTTGCTAGAAGACATACGACAAGCTGTGGTCCTGCTGAGAAATCTACCATATACAGATCATCTTCTCGATACCCTTCAAAGACTAGAGATTTGTCAGATTCCATAAGAACAAGGCAACGATATTTTCCAAATATCACAATCATGTTCAAATCACATAGCATTGATACAGACATTAAGTTGAAACGAAGGGATTCAACAAGCATCACTTAATCCATGTGCTGATCATTTGAGATTGCAACTCTATCAAGACCCAATACCTTACTTTTACCAGTGTGAGCAAATGTGATATGAATCTTATCTGACGGCCGAAGAGTTGAATCCATCAGAACACTTCGATCACTAGTCATGTGGTTGGTGCAGCCACTATCCACAATCCATTCTGAAGCTTGAGGTGTCATAGCCTACAGTACAGTTTGGGGGATAGGCTTCACCAAGAGAGTTGTGAAGCATAAACATTTGGCGAACGAGCGGAACATAGAAGTTCAGATATTGGTTAGGATAGATAGGATGAGTGTCAAGGAATCCCAGGACGAAATACATAGTCCATTTGGGCATTTTATCTTGCGCCCCACAAGATGTTTAAGGTCCCCAGCATAAGCATCAGACGCCTTTGATTTCTGGCTGGAGACCTTTCCCGGCAAAAGAGAGTTAACTTTTCTTAAGCACCCACATTTTCAGGGGTGGCTTAGAAGCAATGAGTCTAAGTGCAGGATCTGAGAACTTTGGCTTTGAATCCCTAGCAAATAGCCTAGCAGGAGGATAATAATACTCACAAGAATATGCAGAAAAGTTCTTAGACTTATGAACATAGCAGTTTGATGAAACACGCTCATATTCAAAGGTCTGAGTATGATTTCCCTGCAAGACATTGGCGTTAGGGTGACTCAGGTGAGTCCTCTGTCTGTATGAAGCCTTTGGACCATATGAAGCTTTTGGTCTGGGGTTTGTCTTCTTCCCAGGTGGTGTCATGATGACATTAACTGGAAGACTTTCTAGACAACGCTTGGGAATCCAGATCTTCTTGAGAGGTGGTCCATTCCTGCAGTTAGTACCAATATACCTGGCAGACACCTCACCATTCTGATTCCTGAACAATTTATAGTCTGCATCAAAGGATTCATCAATGATAATTGGGTTAGCACTAGTGAAGCCAGATAAGGTCGATGGATCCACTGAAGGTCCCTTAGCAGCAACCCATGTGGTTTTGGGGTACTGCTCAGGCATCAAGTAAGAACCATCAACATCCATTTTCCTCTAGAACCCAACACCCTCTTTCCTAGGGTTTCGGTTCAGAATCTGCTTTTTAAGGACATCACATAGTGTCTGATGCCCTTTGAGACTTTTGTACATTCCTGTCTCAAGTAATGACTTCAACCTGGCATTCTCATCAGCAATAGTAGTGGTATCCTCAGATGAGGAGTTAGTTACAACATCAGCAGTTGAAGATATTGCAACAGTAGTAGCAGTTGAACATTCAGCAACAGAGACAGCATTATCATGCTCAATACATTTTAGACATGGTGGTTCAAAACCTTCCTGAGCGGAACTGATCTGCTGAGCACGGAGTGACTCGTTTTCCTTTTGAAGATCTTCATGAATCGATCTCAATTTCTCAAGTTTCTGCTTCCTTTGAAGATAATCATAGGAAAGCTTTTCATGAGAAGTTGAGAGCGATTCATGTCGACCTTCAAGTTCCTGGTACTTACCATGAAGATTTTAATGTCTTCAATTAAGGACTGGGATCGGGTCATTTCCGCGTCCAACAGGTCATCGATTTTGTCTATTTTTTTTTAATATGTCCCATGGCATTCTGTTGTTCAGTTGCAATTTTAGCAAGTGTTTTGTAGCTAGCTTTAGAATCAACAGAGGTTACCTTGTCACTACGTGCCATGAGGAAGTAATTTTGACCTGATGGATCGGGTTCAAAAGACATCGTTTTAAGTGATTCTTTGAACTCGTAGAACCACGTGTCTTGACGGGTTCGATGACCCTCATAAACATCAGAAATCCGGTCCCAGATAAGCTTCACATTACCAAGATGCATGACGCGCCTGAACTTGTCATTGGATAGGCATGAGCATATAACATCCTCAGTTGTGATATCCAGACGAGTGTACTTTCGAATGTCGACAACTTTCACCATCTTGCATAAGTCGGTGAGACCAATCTCTGTGACGGTTCACAACTCACTGTTCATGGCAAGGAGGCGCTTCTTCATCATTACTTTCCATTTGGGATAATCTTGACCATCAAAGATAGGGCACACAGCGGAGACTTTGATTATCCCTGCAGTCGACATAGCTAAAACTCCAGGTGGTTAAACCGAATCACACAGAACAAGGGAGCACCTTGCTCTAAGACCAATTGAAGTGCTAGTATTCTACTAGAGGGGGGTGAATAGGAGATTTTTATGGAAGTCTTCAACGCAGGGGTGTTTTGAAGACAAACAATAGAATTGAACCTATTGATATGCAGCGGAAGGTAGACTACACTAGACTAGCCATAGTCAAGTAAGCAATGTAATGAAAGCATGAAGACTATGAGCAGCTAGGTAGTATGAATCAGGATGGAAGATAGTCTGAAGCCAAACAGACAATAGTCTTCACACAGTGAAATCAAACAGATTAGGCAAGCAGTCAAGGACTTCATGAAGACAAACTGTAAGTAAGGTGAGAGAGATAGGATAGAACCAGTTGCTCGGAGAGGACAAGGGATTCGTTGGATCAGTTCCAGTTGCTATGACAACTGTACGTCTGGTTAGGGAGGCTGAGATTCAACTCAGAAGACCACGTCTTCACCTTATTCCCCTTCAGCTAAGAACACTTAGTCCTCACCCAATCACTCTGGTAAGTCTTCAAGGGAGACTTCCAAACCTTCACAGACTTTGTTCACCGGCAATCCACGATGACTCTTTGATGCTCAGAACGCGATGCCTAACCGGCTGGAGGATTCATAGTCCTCAAGTGTAATAAGTCTTCAGATCACGCGGACAGAAAGACTTCGTGATGCCTAACACTCTTTGGCTCTAGGTGTTTTGGGCTTTGTCCTCGCAAGGATTCTCTCTCAAAAGCTTCAAAGGTGGGTTGCTCTCAAACGACAAAAGCTGTGCACAAACTCTGAGCAGCCACCAATTTATGGTGTAGGGGGTGGGCTATTTATAGCCAGGAGGCAACCCGACCTGATTTGTCCGAAATGACCCTGGGTCACTAAGGAACTGACACGTGTCCAACAGTCAGATTTCAAACACACGCGGCTGCATAGCTTGGGCTACAAGCCACGCCGACTCATCCAGCTCTGGATAAGTTTTTCTCTCATTGTCTTCACTCGAAGACATAGGATTTGGTAGAGCATCACTTCAGTCACTCTGACTTTGTTCACTTGGACCCCACTTAACAGTACGGTGGTTCCTATGACTCAACAAAGAAGAAAAGGAAACTACGAAACAACTATGTCTTCGTACTCCATAGTCTTCAAACGATGTCTTCTCCTGTCATAGTCTTCAGTGTGAATGTCTTCACAGACCACCATTGTCTTCAATGTCTTCACACATTTTTAGGGGTCATCTCTTGTAGATAAACTGAATCAATATGGGACTACTACCTGTGTTATCCTACAATTCTCACAAACACATTAGTCCCTCAACTAGGTTTGTCGTCAATACTCCAAAACCAACTACGGGTGGCACTAGATGCACTTACAGAGTCCAAACGCAGCAAATTTTTTTGGAGAATTTCTATGGACTAGAAGACCCAGGATGGGCCAAAGAAGTACCACAGGGGAGGCCCGAGGTGGGTACAACCCACCTGGGCGTGCCCAGGGGGTAGTGCCCCCTCGATGACCTCCAACACCACCTCTTCACCCTATAAATTGCCAAATATTCCAAAAACCCTATAGGAGTCGATAGATCAACGTTCCGTCGCCGCAAGCCTTTATGTTCATGAAAAACCAATCTAGACCCATTTCGGCACCCTGCCGCAGGAGGAACCACTACAAAAAAATACACTTCCATGATGATACGTGTTTGTCACAGTAGGTCACGTTTTTTGTCATGCATGTACATCCATGACGATTTTATGACAGAATCAAGATAGTCATACATGTGCTATCATAGAAGTGTTCCACGACATTACCAAAATTATCATCACGGAAGTGTCCACTTCCATGACGATTCGCGTGTCATAGAAGTGCTTTCGTCAAGGGTGACCGACACGTGGCATACACCATAACGGAACGCCGTTAAGCTATCAAGTCTGGTTTTGGATCTGATAACCCGTTAACAGGCCGGACCAATGGGGATTTTCCACGTGTAAAATCATCATTGGCCGGAGGAAACACGTGTTGCCTCACCGTTGGGAAAGATGTCATCCACTTATTGGACAGGAGGCGCCTATGATAGGTCGACACATGGCACGACCCAACAGTGGCCAATTCCGGTAAAAAAGGCTGGCCCAGTAAAAATTAGCAGGCCGGCCCATATAAGGCCTACTTGTGCCAGGTCCATTTAAGCCCACGACCCATATGAGATGTGCCAACTCGGCCCGTCAACGGCCCGTTAAAGATTTGACAGCATTGCAGCCCATCGTCAGTTCGAGCCCGTTAAGAGCCCGCTATATATTTGGGCTCAATATCGGCTTGATGAGATTTCGGCCTGTTAACGGCCCATTCAATGGATGGGCCAATTTTCAAGATGTACATCTTTCGGCCTTTTAGCGACCCATTTAAATGTTGGGGTAATTTCCGGCCTCATGTGTCTTTCAGCCTGTTGACGGCCCATAAATCAGTTGGGCCATTTGTAGTCGGACCTGAGTTTTGGCCTTTTAGCGACCCTTTTAAGTGTTGGGACAATTTCTGGCCCGGTGTGTCTTTCAGCCTGTTGACGGCCCATAAACCAGTTGGGCCATTTGTCGTCGGACCTGAGTTTTGGCCTTTTAACGACCCATTTAAGTGTTGGGCCAATTCCCGACCATGTGTGCCTTTCAGCCTATTAACGGACCATAAATGAGTTGGGCCATTTGTAGTTGCCTGAGTTTTGGCCTTTTAACGGCCCATGCCTTTCGTGGTCCAATACCAGCCTAGTTTCTCTTTCGGCCTGCTAAAGGCCCAAAACACAGTTGGGCCATTTACAATATGACCTGACTTTCGGCGTCTTAGCGGCCCATGCTCTTCATGGTCCAGTATAAGCCCACTGTCTCTTTCGGCCTGCTAAAGGCCGATAGTATGGTTGGGCCATATGTAGGCCGAACTTAGTAATGGCATGTTAACGGTCCGTGAAATCAAATGGTTCCACCTGTTGCTCGCTTCGATGTCGTCCTGTTAACGACCCGGGAGGTAAGAGGGCCGACCATTAAATTTCGACCTGGTTTGTCTCAAAAAAATTTGCCTGGTAATGGCCCAATAACTTAATGGGCCCACTAAAGTTCCTACATGTCTTTAGGCCAAATTAGATAATTTGAACCCATTACGACGAGAAATTATGCACAGGACCAAAACCGATCAAGCAAAGGTACGGCATATAGGGAAAAACGTTGCACATCCAGCATATATTACAGGAAATTACATCCACCGGGCAATCAAAGATTGATGCCAGTGCAAATAAATGAATAGAACCGAACGATCTACAATGTCACAATCTGCAACCTCAGCACGGATGACACCCATAAGGATGTGGGCAAGTTCTTGCTGCTTTGCTACACTGTCTCTGAAAACGTTGATCAGTTGTTGTGTCACATGACTCTGCACCTCTGATTCGTCCACCATTTCCATCATTGCTTTAGCCATTAATTGGTTCACAAAAATACTTTTTTTCCGTTGCATTCGAGATAGAGGATACTGAACAGATTCAGATGGCGATTTTGGCAGGCTTGTATTATTGATCGCGGAGAGTGTCTCGACCACTGCATCATAACATAAATTAGGAGGGGAACTAAACAGACTAATCATGAGTTATTGCCATATTGCCTAGCCTAGATTTATTGGAAAGAAACAATGGGGTTTCCTTGCTGTTTTCAGAGTTTGTTTTCTTATCTTTAGCAGCCTGCACCAAATTAACACACTAGCATTGCTATCATTGGCCAAGTCAGATAATAGGAAAGCAACATTGACACAACGAACGTTTGGCCAACTAGCCTACACCAAATTAACATAATATGGCACAACTATCATCAGCCAGGTAAGGTAATACGAAAGCAACATTGACACAATGAATGAATGGGCAACCAAAGCAGCACTACAATTCAGTAATGTGCATGATATGAGATAGTACACTCATGCAGCTCAGTATGCAAAACTACCAGGCAGTTTTCTTTACAAAAATCAACATTGGTGCCTTTAACATTTTGCTACAACTAATTTTAGATCAGATAAAGGTTGGATTCACGCCGATTGACAAAATACATGCTGATGTAAAAATATAGTGATATACAACAGGTACTTACATCAGCATTGGAGCACAGAGAATTCCCGCAAGATATTTTCCTCGAATACAATCCCAATGAAGGAAGTCTTCTATCATTTAACCTTATTTTCTAAAAGAGAGATGGGTAAGAAACATGTAGAAAATATGATCAGAATGCTATAAAATTTCATGATGCGAGGATACGCACACGCTTCTTAGAATGGAGTTGACATTCTTTTGCTGGACTGGAGCGGACTAGTTCTTTGGCCACTGGAATCTGCTTATTATCAGTGGGAGTTGGGTTTCTCTGTGCTGGAGCAGTATCTATGAAAAATGGAGTTGGTTTATTATCTCCTGGCATTTGGATCTTTTGCAAAGACCTGGTTTGTAACCCTTCAGATTCTAACATAGCCGTCTTCCCCTTGCATGCCTTATATAGAAGAATGGTGCTTCAATTATAAAACATGCTACAACAGAGATGGAATAGGTACTGAAGAATAGAAAGGCATGACATATTGACATGTATTCCCTCCATCCGGAAATAAATGGATGGGTCTAGGCGTATTTCAGTTCTAGATACATCCAGTTTTATCCATTTCTGCGACATGTAATCCAGACGGAGGGAGTATGATGTAAGAGCTAGGGATACGACAGGACAACACAGTAAAAAAACACTGAAAACCCACTGCAGAACCAAAGTATTCAAACCCACTGATATGAGATAGTACACTCATGCAGCTCAGGATGCAAAACTACCAGGCAGTTTTCCTTACAAAAATCAACATTGTGGCCTTTAATCATACATTTTGCTACAACTAAATTTAGATCAGATAAAGGTTGGATTCACGCTGATTAACAAAATACATGCTGATGTAAAAATATAGTGATATACAACAGGTACTTACATCTGCATTGGAGCATAGAGAATTCCTGCAAGAATCTTTCCTCACAGACGATACCAGTGCAGAAATTCTTCTATCTGTTAAGCTTATTTTCTAAAAGAGAGATGGGTAAGAAACATGTAGAAAATATGATCAGCATGCTATAAAATTTCATGATGCAAGGATACGCACACGCTTCTTAGAATGGAGTTGACATATTTTTGCTGGACTGGAGCGGACTAGTTCTTTGGCCACTGGAATCTGCTTATTATCAGTAGGAGTTGGGTTTCTCTGTGCTGGAGCAGTATCTATAAAAACTGGAGTTGGTTTATTATCTCCTGGCGTTTGGATCTTTTGCAAAGACCTGGTTTGTAACCCTTCAGATTCTAACATAGTCGTCTTCCCCTTGCATGCCTTGTATAGAAGAATGGTGCTTCAATTATAAAACATGCTACAGCAGAGAGATGGAATAGGTACTGAAGAATAGAAAGGCATGACATATTGACATGTATTCCCTCCATCAGGAAAAAAGGGATGGGTCTAGGCGTATTTCAGTTCTAGATACATCATTTTTATCCATTTCGGCAACATGTAATCCGAACGGAGGGAGTATGGTGTAAGAGCTAGGGATACGACAGGACAACACAGTAAAAAAACACTAGTTGAATGTAAAACTGTATGCTAGCGGAATACGTACAGAAAAAACTAAGGCAACATACACGTGTATGATTGGGAAACTAAGATGGCATTGCAACAGAGCACTAGAACATCACTTCAATGTAAAAAAACATGGTATGGTAGACAGATGAAGTACATACTGATGAATAACAATGCATAAGATATTCAGAAGCATGATGTCCAAATTAAGCAGATGGCATTGCGATAGAGTAGAATGACAGTACTTGAATTTGAAAACATGTTATCATGAATGGAATAGGTACTGAAAAACAGGAAGGCATGACATATTTACATGCATGATCAGCATGCTAAGCACATGGCATTGCAACAGAGTAGATACACTCCAGGACATTATATGCATGTTGTACCCATATCACGGGCCAAGTTAGAGCAAGGACCTTGTGGGGTGAAGAGGATTCAACATCTTTCTGCAAGTCTTCTGAAGAACTGCCTTTACATGTTCCATCATATTGGGTATCATTGACATCAAGTTTATTGGCCTTTACATTGCTCCGTGAGGTTCTTGTGGATATATCAGTGTGTGCAATTATATCTGACATGCATGGAAGACAACTAGTAGTTAGATTTATGTAATGAGTGCCTGTAGGAGACGACATAAATAGTAGGACTGGGGTTAACTAGCAGCAACAGGTCTCAAAAACTAAAGGGAGAACACAGATGAAAGCTACAGAATATGTATCGTTTGTACTCGAGATTAACTAGATGGCACACAAAAGTATTAAAGAACAACATAGGTAATACTAGAAGTGGTATAATACTATAATCACCAGCCTGTGGGATAGCATTGGCCGATGGATGATAACTATGGAACATCGTTACCTAAAAAGCAAGTATCTTAGCTGAACTATGGAATAGCGTGAACTCCTGAACAAGACCCATAAGAGATCAGCATGAATATACAATGAAATGTGATAATATATTTTCCATGCTTAGATGAATAACAAAGCCATAAATGTTGCACACAAGTAAGATGAGGGTACAACCTATCTGGTCGCCATCCATAGGAGTGAGCATCATGTGCTGACTTGTCGATGGCCTTGCAGTTGTTGTGGCTGTCCATGTTGGGCACGCGCATTCGATGCAGGGACCTGTTGAGTGGGGACTATAGCTCCCTTCTGGTGTATGCTTCCCTTGTTGGAGTAGCTGCGGTGAGTCGGAAGACGGTGTGGCTAAAGATGCAGATAACGCATAATGTTAAGAACGAAGCATCTCTTAGAAATACACTAAAAGATCAACAACAAGGTACGAGAGTGGTCACACGTCTGTTGACTGAAGACTAAATTGGGGTCACACGATTTTATTTTATTTTGGTACTGTCCGATCTATGCCGGATGGCTTGATGGCCGTCTTGTGCCTCCCGGCTGACACTGTTCAGAATCTTCCACGAAGAGCCAGCGACCAACGACAAAGCAGCCTGCCTCCACCGTCCGTGGCCCCGACCAAAACCCTGCTCGACACCCCACCGCACTGTCGTGGTTGCGCCGCCCCCGGGCCAATCCACAAAGACTCCCCGTCATCCAGATCCGGCGGCAACAGTACCTTCAACCCACACAACTCTAAGATAGACATCTAAGCGCTGCTTTCATGGCGAACTTGCGGCCTCGCACCCTTACGTTAGACACCAGCCAACCGGCAGCCTAGGAGCTCCGCCGCCTCGAGGGGTGATGCTTCCCATTGGGAATCGATTGGCCCAGAATAAAAATTCAGACAACTGACGCCTAAATAAAGTGATTTGAGATGAGGGTGCGACCTATCTGACGACATGGTGAAGTAGGCAGGTCCAGCTGCCGAGTCGGTGAGGCCGGCGCGGTTGCGGTGGCGACCGGCGGCAGGGAAACAGCGATGTTCCGACGGTCGACAGCTACGGGGAAGCAGCGCCGGGACTCTGGACGGATCCGAAGTTGGAGCCGCTTCGGCACCATGAACAACGATGGGGGTGAATCGGCTCCGGCACGTTTCACGCGGCCATCGTCGAGGTAGCTCCAGCAGCACGGAGTAAGAGGCACACGGCCCAGTGCACGACGACAAATGGACCGCGTCTCCGGCATTAGGGAGGAGGGTGGCTGTGGAATTGGTGCGGTGGGGGCGCCAGGGAGGAAGGGCTGAGGTTTCGCGGGTCGAGAGAAGGGAGCTTCCGGGGAGAAGGTGATTTGGCATCCACGAGGTATGAATGGGGGGGAAATGGGAGGGGAGTGGAACCATGTCTTACGGACGCATTTGTCAGAAATGTGACGGGGAGTTACAGTTCTACCCCTGCCTTTAGGCTTCTCGTCTTGGGTCTGTGTACTGAGGGTCGGTGATAGTAGAGTAACTTTGCTTCTCCCCAAATAGTGGGCGGGAGCGATTTCGGGAGAGGAGGGCGTGTTTTGAAATATACTGGGCGCGAGCGATTTTGGGCGAGGAGAGTGTGTTTTGCAAATAGTGGGCATGAGCTATTTCGGTCGAGGAGAGCTTGTTTTGCCGACCATGGTTTATGAATTATTCGGCACATGTCATTTCGTCCGAGGAGAAGGCACGCTTGGGTGAAGTTACGAACCTACCCTCGATGTACAACGGGACAATTGATGTGTGTCCCACATAGGACGGTAATTTCGCGTCTCCCATTTATTTGCTCGGGCGAATTCCACCGAGCAGAAGATGTTTATCGGTTCGTTCAAATTTTGGGAGAATGAGCATCCACGTCTACCTTACCAAGTTGATTCGAATCAAATTTTGAAATATTAGCTTGCCACTTCTTGTTTAGATGGAGAGATGATGCTCGGGAGTAATGTGTTTTTACATCCTCGTTGCTAGAGATTTACTATATGACAAATAGTTGACCCACTCAAAAACGGGAATCAAACCCAAAATGAAATATCTCGATTCAATGAAATAGCTCGTTCACCAGGTCAAAATAGTGAACTAAATCCAAAATTCAACACCTCAATAGAGTAGCATGTTGTATAGTATTATAGTAATCCATGAACATGTTGAAAGTCAAATTAATGAACTTGTTTGATATACGCATATATCTGTTCATGTGTGGATTGTAGACAACATGTTCTCAAGTTGAAATATTTGAATGCAAGTTTATATCGAAACATGGTTTATGTCAGTCTTTCATGCATAAAACGAGACCTCCCCCTCCCCCGGACTCCTGCTCTCTCTCTCTCTCTCTCTCTCTCCGACAATCTTCAATTCTGTCGCACGCATCCGACACACAAACCTTTTTGGTCCCTCGCCCTTTCTATCCATCTCTCTCTCTCTTCGTTTGTGTGTGTGGGGGGGGGGGTCTTTCTAGTTCGCATGCATATATACTCCATCTATAGGTCTCTCTCGCACACTATGTATGATACTCTAGTCCAAGCTAGATATCTTGGGTGCACTCATCGTACACACACAAATTCCTTGGCTCATTGCCTGTAACTCTCTCACTGCATCACTCTGTCGTCTCGGAGCTCTTCCCCCTCTCTCTCAAACTCTCCATCTACCTGGATCACACATACACATGCATATCTCACTCGCACTCGATAGGCCCATCTAAAAATCTATCTCTCTCCCTCGTTCTCTCTCCATATCACACGCACACACACAATCTCATGCCTAGCTAGCCAAGTATGATGGTCTCTCACTGAATTGTAGGCACACGCAGTCCCCCTATATGTATATGACTAGCTAATCTTAGTCTCCATCACAAACATGTGCATGGTCTATCTCAATTTCTCTTAGGGCATCTTCCTATCGCGCACCTACCCCCCTCGATCTCCCACCCATATAGTCCCCTCACGATCTTGAGGATATCTCTCTATCACAAACACACCCTCTCTCCCTCCCCATGTGTCCATGTTCTCCATGTGTCCCTCTCGACCTTTGTTCCTTGTTGGCCAGACCTCTATTGGACATGTGCTATAGGGTTGTCTCTCTCCGTTGCAAACAATCACACATTAGCTATCTTCGTGTATCTCCTCACCTCGCTTTTCTTTCTCGGAGATGCATGCGTGAGATGTTCGCATAAGAAACGAAAAAAAAACACACTCTCTCTCTAACTTATAGTTTGTTGTCACTTTCTCTTTAAAACACATACTCTTTTTGCACACTTACTCATTCTCCTTCACACGCACTTGATCTCTCTCGACTTAGGCACTCTCCTCGGTCCATAGCATATAGATTTATTGACCATGTACATGGAGAAAAACAATTACATCTAGAACGGCAAACATATACCATTCGATTCACCATGAGATGTAGTTTCGTATGTTGTATCTTTGGTATTGTAGATATAAATAACATTTCTGTAAACCTGTTCAAAGTTTCCAAAGTTTGACTTCTAAAAAATTACATGGATTGCATTATCGAGCGGATGGAATATCTCTTTCCCCCTCTCAGCTATCTTACGCACCACTCAGCCTTACCGGGGCTCCTCAATCTCTCTCAAACTTTATATCTCCATGGTTCACACAGACACATGTCTCGCTCGTGCTATACATATAGACCCATCCAACACTCTCTGCCCTTGTTCTCTCTCTATGTGACACCCCCCCTAAGTACCATAATCCCTCACCCCATCATAGGCAGAAGCACTCCCCCCCTAAGTATGATTATCTCTCACTAGACATCAGGAGCACACGTATTGTCTCCTTACATCCATATGTCTATCTCGATATCTCCAGGGGTATCTTCTATCGCGCACACACCTTGTCACTCGATCTCACACCCATGTAAGACTACCACGATCTCCAGGGGATCTCTCTATGATAAACATACACTCTCTCCTCCCCATGTCTGCATTTTCTCCATGCGTCTCTCTCGACCTCTCTCCCTTGTTTGTCAGACCCCTCTTGGCCAGGTGCTAGGGGTCTTGCTCTCTCGGCTGCAAACAACCACACACTATCTCCTCACCTTGCATCTGTTGTCAAAGATGCATGTGTGATATGTTTGCATAAGACACGCACGCTTTTTCTCTACTTTTATCGTGTGTTGTCCATGTCTCTTTCACACACGCACACACACTTTTTTCACTCACTCTTTCTATTTCTCTCTCTCTCTCTCTCTCTCGTTAGAGACTCTCTCACGTCCATAAGCATATGGATGTTTTGAAAAGTGAAACCTCAGAAAAGTTTGACCAGGTATATGTGGAGAAAAACATTTACATCTAGAACGATCATTAGATTAATCACAACATGTACTTACTTCATACTATCATTTATCTTTGGTATTGTAGATATAAGTAATTTCTTTATAAACTTGGTCAAAATTTCAAAAGTTTGACTTTAAAAAAAATGTTGGAACTACATTATCGAACGGAGGGAGTAGCTCCTTCTCTCTCTCTCTGCTATCTCTCACGGGCCTCCCTTCTCACTCGAACTCTCTATACCGACGGATTATACGCTCACTCTGTCAGCGTATAGCTCTGAATATTATTTAGTTGACCGATCAACCAGTCAACATGCTTCCTTGTCAGCTCATGTTCTGTATCTTCATGTGTTGGCTCATGTGGCAGTGGGTGAAAATAAGTAAACTAGAGGCCCATTTGACACGCAGTGAAGTAAACAAAGTTGATACCACTCGGGGTAGCACCCCGCACGCTAGTAAATTGAGGGTGCATTGAGGGAACATTTCTTCCGCGTGAAGGACGCACTCGCGCACAATTCACCACTGCGCGGCGGCATGCACAGAAGGACGCACTCGCGCACACCCAACACATAACACACACCAGCACACGTGTACACCGGTGTCGCTGCCGGTTGAGATGGACTGTGAGGGAGCCAACAAGCAGATGCTGCTCGAGCCAAAACCGCATCTAGCGAGCCTGGACTTCATCAGCAGCCTCCCTGACGACATGCTACTCATCATCATCGGCCTCCACCCCACCAAATCTGTCGTGCGGACCGCCCTGCTCTCCCGGTGGTGGCGCCCCCTCTGGCGCCGCGTCCCCCTCAACCTCACTATCGACAGCTGCCTCTGCGACGGGGATTGCAAACTCATGGCCGTAGTCTCCAAGATCCTTTCATCGCACCCTGGGCCAGCCAGACGCCTTGACATCCGCATGTTCAGTACCAACTGCAAGGTCCAACCCAAATTCGACAAGTGGTTCTTATCCCCCGCCCTAGATCAGCTCGAGGAGCTCATCTTTGAAGCCGGATGTTGTCGCTCTCTACCGCCGTCCGCGCTCCGCCTCATGCCAACGCTGCGCCGCACCAGCTTCAGCTCCTGCTATCTTCCCCAAATTAATGTCGCGCCCGACCTTCTTCTCCCTCAACTCAAGCAGCTCGACCTCTTCGATGTTGTCATCTCAAAGAAGGCTATGGAGCACCTGCTCTGCAGCTGTACTGTGCTTGAGCACCTTCGTCTTGAGCAGACCCACGGGTTCATTAGCCTCCACATCGCCTCGACGAATCTCCAATGGATTTATGTGTCTTGCTGGCCACGCAACAAGACATCAATTGGGAAGAGATCACTCCAGCTATTCCAAGTTATGGTCATTGAGAATGTGCCTTTCCTTGAGAGATTTCTTGTATCAGATCTAGAAGGTCCAACAAAAAGCAGGGTCATTGACGCGCCGAAATTGAGAATGTTGGTGTACTTGTCTGCCAAATTCTCCGAACTCTTTATTGGATCCGTAATCATTCAGGTACAACACTCATCTTCTTCTCCATCTTCTTGAAATTCACATTTTTAAATTTCTTCTTGATGTATTTACGACCGTCTTCCAGAAAATGATTCCCACAAGCTTGACCCAGCCTATGCACATAGTGAAGATCTTGGCACTAAAATCTACCGGCCTTAATCTGGATCAAGTTGTTGGATTCCTTACATGCTTTCCGTGCACAGAGAAGCTACTCATCGAGGTGAAACTTCTTTCCTATTGGTAAAGGGTAATCACAACATAGCTCAAGTTTTTCATAATTTTCCCAAATTACGATGACAAGTGTAGTGTTCAAAACTGCATCTACGCACTTCACTGAAAGAAATGTTTTTAGTATTTTTTTTCTCACGTGATCACCTACATCGTTTTTTTGTTGTACTACTATAGTAGCCTAGGCTAGTCATAGCGGAAAGTAACTTAGACTACTACAGTAACTCGTTACCCTAAGAACAAGTACTACCTCCGTCCTGGTTTACTCTTTCTATTTTGTAGTATCAAAATTTGACCATAGATTTAACTGACAAAATGTTAATGCATGTCACTAAGAACTATATCTTTGGATTCGTATTTGAACATAATTTGAAATGGTGTAATTTTTAGTGACATGCATTGGCATTTTCTTAGGTAAATCTACGGTCAAAATTTTATACTCCCTCCGTCCCAAAATAAGTGTCTTGAAGTTAGTAAAAAATTGTACTAGAGCTAGTACAAAGTTGAGACACTTATTTTGAGACGGAGGGAATACTAATATGAGGTAGTAAAAAAGTGGGCTATAACGGCCCTCCACTATGTAGGCCAAAACACATGCCAAATTCACTTGTGATGCATTTGGCATTGATGCCCCTCCATTGCTCCCCTGGTGCCCCAATCTGGGTCGCCTACTTTGCTCTGGTGCCTTATTAACTCACGCAATAAAAAACTGCTTATTTGGGGGAGAGAGAGAGAGGACTGAGGCAAAAAAAAATGCTTGTTTGGGAGAGTGAGAGGCTGGTGTAGTTTGTTTGATTGATTTGTTTATACATGTGGGTCTGTGTGCATAGCGGTGCCAACTATCTCACATTGCGAGAGCGGTGCCAAAATCTTTTGATTTGACATCGATGCATATTATGTGGCATACTTTTGCGAAATATGGCATTGGCCACATAGTGGAAGGCAACAAATGCCCAAGCTCTTCACGTGCTAATAGGTAAATGAGAGGAAACAGAGAGAGAGAGAGAGAGAGAGAGAGTGAGTGAAAAAATATCACTAGCCAGTCAACCCTATCATATGGGCGAATGATATTGGTACCTCATGATGACACGGCAATCTTATACAGCCAGCTGCTCTAATATGTTCTCTTCTTTTGCAGATAAAAAAAGACCCAAAAGTGAAAAATGTGCTACACTATAACAATCTCATCGAATGCCTTGATCTCCATCTTACAGAAATTGATTTGATGGACTACCGAGGCAGCACATCAGAGATTAAATTGGCCAGGTTCTTTGTTCTGGAGGCAAGTGTGCTCAAGGTAATGAGGTTTGGCGTTCTCTAGCGCAACAATGAATGACATGCTGATCACCGCAAGCGTCTAAGCTTAAATGAAAAAGTCTCCGCAGAAGCTGAATTTGTTTTTGAAACATTAATTGGCCAGAGACTCGAAAACTTATTTGCCCATTAGTGACTTGTCAGGGCGGTGGATTTTAGTTTGTATGATAATGATGCATCCACCTAAAGTAACGAAAGTTATTACGTAAACTTCCTAGTAATCCCTCCTCGCAGGTGCAGCATTACTCCTAACATTTGTAATATCAGTTTGGAACTTGTAATATTGTCTTGTCCTATTCCTGCGTTTTCAAAATCATGCGAATCAAACAGGTCCTGAGTTGGTGATGATGTTGTGCCTCCCATCTTTCACCAATAGTCGTCGGATCTAGATCTGACGCATACAAACCAAACCTCTCCATTTTTGCAAAAATATGCCCGCACTTGTTCCCTATTTACAAACAACTCATTGTATCTCACATTCAACCTTATCTCCTCCCCACAACATCTAGAAGGCCATGGAAAAATCTGGCATGATGGCTGCTGCCGGTGCCGTCCACCCCCAATCTTGGTGTTCTATGCAATGCACGGGCATCTACACACGGGAAATTATGTTGAACATGGCTAGTTGTAAGCAGGCTAGCTCTACAGCCATGATGATAGTGACTGTAGACGGTGAGGCTGACTATGGTATGCCGAACACGGTGCCTATACTCATGTGACATCTCCGGCGCAGGGTCTTGTCACTTCACTGTGAGGAGCAGCACGTAATAATTTGACCAACGAGTAGTACAATGCTACTATATTGGTAGTACTACTACTAGTACTACTAGCACCACCGCCTGGATTCAGGAGTACTACCACGTCCATCTGGATTTTAGTATTTGACTAGCAATATCTAGTAATGCATGTCACAAAAAATGTACTACTCCCTCTGTAAATAAATAAATGGTGTATTATTTTATTCCTATCGGCAAGAGAACTTAATGTCTTTTTGCTAATTAATAGGATTACATGCAATGAACTAAACACTGCATGTCATGTTTGGTAGTCTCAAGTCAATGAAAGCATGCACGGCCCACATCTCTCATTGGTTGATATGTCACGAAATAAGAAACGAGGAGGGAGTTAATGTACCATGCCTAAGTATTTTTGGATTATTTGGTTTTCGTAAGGTGACTTACACAACATTTTTTTACACGCATTAACATTTTATTAGTTAAATCAAAGGTCAAAACTTGGCGCAAAATGCAAAGGGGACCAATAAACCAGTAAACATCAAACTTCTCTTGTTTGGCCCCAACTAAGTCCGGTGAGATGACTATACTGCACCGGCACGGAGGGAGACGCAGGTTCATTGACTTACTGTAACTGCCTTTGGGTGAATGACACGTGGGCCCAACGGGTGGCTGGCCCACCTATCATACAACCAAAGGCAGGTGCAGTAGAGGGCCAAGGAGTAGATGGCCAACACACACGTGAATTCAACGCAGTCTGCACTTCTCATATAAAGGCTCCCCGCCAGTCCAATCTAGTACGAAATCGTACGCACCTACGCACGCTAACCAAGGGCAAGAGTGATCACTCGAATCGCAAGATCAGTTGACTAGAAGTCCCTCGGATCCAAGTACCCTCTAAGCTAGACCCATGGAGGGGATGAGCGCGAGCATCAGCCGGCTATGCTAGATGGTCCACGACGCCGGCCTGCGGCCCGGCACCAAGGAACTTCTCCAGGTTGTTCTTGAGGCCGCCAAGGCAAGGGGCCGCTTGGACGACAACTTCGTCTCCTTGTTCGATGAGGTCCTCGTTGTTTTCCTCGACAAGTTCACCGTCATCAAGAACCTCGCGAACGACCTTGACGTACGCCTCCAGCCGAACCGCCCAGGCTCTATGATGCCCGCCACCCTCAACAGCAACTATGGTGCCAACCTCTTCGATGCACTGGTGGCCCTGTGACTGCCTGCCGTCATGCCGGAGAATGTCCACCTCAAGGTCGCGCTCGCTGTCGGTGTCAAAACCGGCGGATCTCGGGTAGGGGGTCCCGATCTGTGCGTCTTAGGCTGATGGTAACAGGAAGCAAGGGACACAATGTTTACCCAGGTTTGGGCCCTCTTGATGGAGGTAAAACTCTACTTCCTGCTTGATTAATATTGAAGATATTTGTAGTGCAAGAGTAGATCTACCACGAGATTGTAGAGGCTAAACCCTAAGAGCTAGCCTATGATGGTATGATTGTAATTGTAATCGGTCTTCTAAGGACCATCCTCTCCGGTTTATATAGACACCGGAGAGCTAGGGTTTACATGGAGTTGGTTACAAGGAAGGAAATGTAATATCCGGGTCGCCAAGCTTGTCTTCCACGCAACAGAAAGTCCCATTCGGACACGAGCCGAAGTCTTGAGTCTTCTATCTTGACGCTTCTATAGTCCGGACAATGTGTACAGTCAGGCTGTTTGGATACCCCCTTATCTAGGACTCCCTTATTAGCCCCTGAACCAGGCATCAATGACGATGAGTCCGGCGCGCGGTCTTGTTTTCGGCATTGCAAGGCGGGTTCCTCCTCCGAATACTCCAAGGTTATTATCGAACAAGTAGGCCGTGTCCGGATCTGCAAAATGATCTTCACATACCACCGTAGAGAGAATGATATTTCAGCTGACAACTTTTAGACGACATGACATGCCATTAAAGCCAGGTCATTATTCGAACCGTTTTTCACAACCAGCCACAGCGCGCATTGCGAGACGGTTTCCTTCACACGTCTTGTCAAAGCAGAGATCATGTCCCCTTATCACGGGATTCTCATCAATACGGGTATGGGTAATCCCCCCGTGCCATCAATCGTGGAGCTTGGGAAGTAAGCAATTCTCAACAGGCTGGTGGGGAGGCGCACCGCTTTCGTTGCCTCTATAAAGGGATAAGAGTTCCCCATTCTTACCACGCCTTCTTCCTCCTCTGCCCACTCTTGCCTCCCCGAGCTCCAACGCCCTCATCCAAGTCTCCTCCGCACAGCTAAACATGTCCGGAGCAGGAGGCAAATGGGTGGCTTCCACCATGAAGGAGAAGAACATCGCAAGCCTTCGGGCGGCCGGATACTTGGCCGCAGACATAGCGCACCGGCTACCAGACATTGGGCAGGCCATTCCAACTCCAGGACCCCACGAGAGGGTCGTGTTTCTTGCCCACTTCGTCCGTGGACTGGGGTTTCCACTCCACCCCTTCGTCTGCGGGCTCATGTTCTACTACGGGCTAGATTTCCATGATCTAGCCCCGAACTTCGTCCTCAACATCTCGGCATTCATCATCGTGTGCGAGGCTTTCCTCCGCATCAAGCCTCATTTCGGCTTGTGGCTCCAAACCTTCTGCATGAAGCCGAAGATCGTGAGCGGCCAGCAAGCGGAGTGCAGAGGAGCCATGGTGGGAAAATGCCTAATGTCACCTGGCCTGATGGCTCCTTTGCAGAAACCGTGAAGGGGTGGCAATCGGGGTGGTTCTACATCATGGAGCCACGCGACGCCAACTGGGCGGCGGCCCCCGAGTTCCTATCCGGAACCCCTATGCGGCTCACCTCCTGGGAACAGAAGGGCCTGTTATGGGGTGAATCTACAGAGCTGACCGGACTCATCAACTGCATCAAGGGCATGAAGGACAAGAACATCAAGCTTGTCAAAGTGATCCAGGTCATGCTCATTCGCCGGATTCTGCCGTGCCAAAGGCGGGCATTCAATCTGTGGGAGTTCGTCCCGACCGAACATCGGACGGTCCAGAGGCTCTATGTCATGAAGCACAAGAACGTGTGGAAGGCGTTGTTCAAGGCCACCGAAGTACCTCCTCTCATGACCGAGGACCGTGCGCTCCATGCCGCACGGCACCCTACCCAGGTGAGTTCTCAGGCTGCCACCGGGTTCGGTTCTTCCCAATATATTCATGGAGAATTCCTAAGTGATTGTGTATATTTGTTCAGGAGTACGTGGAGACAGCGGAGCAGATAGACTGTCCGGCTCCTCTGCCGGAAATCCTGGCTACTGATCTCCTGACGAAGATGCTAATCCCGGCGCCCTACAAGGGGCCGAAGAAGAAGGCCGATAAGAAGGCCCCAGGGACCCGAAAGGGTCTCCGACAGAAGGCTGCGCCAAAAGCCTTGTCTGAAGAGGACGAGGAAGACTCCTCCCTCAAAGGGGAAGAAGGAGAAGAAGAGGAGGCCGCCCCATCCGGAAAGGATGGGGGGCCTGAGATGGCGGACCACGGGCCAGGAGAGGCCCCCGGCGCAAGGCCGTCATACCCTTGTCGTCCAATGACGACGAGGCAGATTCCTCCCGTGAAGGCGGGGAGGAACAAGAAAAAACTCAACCTCCCCATACTGGGGGAGAAAAAGAGGAAGGCCGCCCCGGTGGGGGAGACTGGGACGTCCAAGAAGGGAAAGGTGTCCCTTCCGGACTACTCTGCCACCACCGCCGATAGCGAGGAAGGGTGGCTGCCTAGGAAGAAGTCCCTAGTGCGATCGTAAGTATCCGCACTCCATCGTAATTTTGCTTCATAGTTTTGTTATAACGCCGAACTTGTATGCAGTCCGGCCAGGCCTCATCCCGAGGTGTCGTCTTCGGACGGGTCCCTGAGTGAGTGAGCAATGAACTCACTCCCGACGGCCACTTCTCCTCGGCCTGCGGACGACACGGAGGTGTTGTCCCGAAGGCTCCCAGAGATGGGGGAGGTGGCCCTGGAGGCGCCTTATAGCGGCGTCCCAGACGTCGGACTCGCAGGGTTCAAGATCCCCGCAGATCGTGTTGATGAGAGCCACGGTAAGCCGGGCTCTCAGCCGAACACAGTTCCGGAGCCTCCAGTGGTTCCGGACTTAGGCGGGCAGCCCCTCGTTAGGGAGGGAGGGCCGTCTGTATCAAAAACTTCTGTTGCGCCCGAGGCACCGAATTGTCTGCTGGAAGCGCTTCACGGCGCTTCCCTAGATGAAGAGCACCATACTCTAATGAGTGCGGTGATTCAGAAGGTTTCGTCCGCCAAGAGCGGACTAACCGAAGCCTGCACTAGCCTCCTGACAGGCTTTGAGGTAAGTAAAAATGTGTGAAATTACCACCCGATAGGTAGTAGCACCTGATACTCTGTTTGGTGTTCGGAAGGAAAAACCAAACGGAGGGTCAATTATAATCCACAGGAGTCTAACAATAAGTTTGAAAGTAAATAAACAGGCTGTGCTGCTGGCCGCTGCTGCTCGCACGGCCGAAATCGCCGGCCTAACGCAGGACTTAGAGCGGGCACAGGGAGAGCTCAGCCTCACGAGGAGACAGCTCGAGGAGAGAAAAGGTGAATGATTCCCCTCTCTTATATAATAAATGGTAAATAAAATTTATTATGCTAATGACGAAACGTCGTGATTTGGTAACAGAGGCCACCACCGAAGTGGCGTCCCTCAAGAAGGCGCTGTCTGAGGCCGAACACAAAGCGGCCTTGGAACACAAGGAGCGCCAAAAGCAAGAAGCCCGAGTGGGCGAAGTACAAGAAGAGCTCCAGGAGCTCGGCAAGAAGCTCGAGTCCGCGGAGAATGAGCTTAAAGCAAAAGAGGCCGAGCTTGCGAAGGCCCTTACAAATGTAAAAGACGCCAAGGCCGAAGCCGAGAGGGCACAGCAGGAGATCCAGGAGGCCAAAAAGATAGTGGCGGGTAAGAATTTTTTTATGAAAAGTAGACATGTGGAGGAGGCGTTTCCTTTACTTACCCGAGTCCGGAGCTCTCCAGGGGCATTGCAGATCTGCCACACAGCATATCAGATGCCGTGGAGTTCTACCATGCCCAGTAGGGGAGCTCAACGGAGAAGCTATTCTGGTCCCAGTATGCTGGGGCCGAACATTCAACGCCTCTGAGTGACCAACTGAAGCAATTGGTCGAACTCCACAAGGCGGCCGAAGTGGCTATGAAGGATGTCATAGTCCAGATGTGGGTTGGTGAAACCCTGCCCACCAGCTACTTCCGCCTGATCAAGCGGATGGTGAGTGCCTGTCCGCGCCTGGAAGTCATCAAGCGATCCATTTGCATTGAGGGTGCCCGACGGGCCCTTGCCCGTGCGAAGGTGCATTGGGGCAAGCTAGATGCAGAGAAGGTGGTGAAGGACGGGCCGCCAGAGGGCAAGCCGCATCGCGTTCCCGAGAAGTATTATGATGGCGTTATGAAGGGTGCTTGCCTCGTGGCCGATGAATGTACCAAAGACATAATTTTTGAATGAATTCACCTCTCTCATGTTTGTAATTTAAAGACGAAGTTACTTGCGCTATGTAGTGCTGTTGTTATTTAAAATGTTACCTTCTGTGCGGCTGTTTATCAAATTCTGAAAGTAGGCCAGTCGTCGGCTTCCGCCCCCGTGTAACTAGTACTGGGGTGTTCGTGGAAAACCCGGACACTCTTTATCCAAATGTTTGGTCCCTTAAGGAGGTGTCCAGCGCAGCAAACAAGGCAATCGGACTATACGGCTTTATAACCTTCACTTAGCCATAGAAGTCTACAATTTTAAATTTTGGCGAAGCCCCTAGAATCCGGAAGGCCGAATTGGGGCGCTATACACGCCTATATCGGACAAAGCCGAATTATCGCCTAAAGTAGAAAAATCTTTAAGGATTTTAAGACCTCTCGAACAGTGACCAGCTCTCGTCACATCATTCCGGTCAGTTTTGTGCTTTCTCTTTTGAGGTGCTCGTCCGGAAGAACCAGGGCACAATCGCAGTAGTTCTCCCTGCGCTGCCTTAGCCGAATTAACGGAATGTAAGGCACCAAAACAAGGGAGCCAGGATATCCCAACTATAGACCCAAGACATGATTCAGAGCTGATGCATATAATGCTATAAGTTTGGGGTGCCGCACTATTGAAAGTGTTCGGACTTGTCTTATCGTATTATGGGGCACAATAAGAAGTCCCTGGCAAACTGAACGTACCAAAGTGTACGGATGCAAAATCAAATAGACATTTGTAAGAAAAATGCTCAAATAAGAATAATAAGCTGACGCTGTATATTATCTCCCATTGATGAATAATATGTTTAGGCGTATGTTTACAATGAACGCATTAGGCGGAGATAAATAGGATTATTTGACACATCCTATCCAGAGGCAGGCTACGTATAGATAGATAAAGCAGGTATAATGATCGTAAATAGATTCCACCTGGGTGTTTCCTTCTGTGTGCAAAGCCTGTTGCCTCCTTGGTTTTCTCTCCTATGTAAGTCCGACAATCCGGCTCTTCTGGAGAAGCTGCACTAAAGTACTGTCCTTAAAGGTAAAATGAAAGGGTTATGAAACGATACCGTATTGTTGACTGAGCTGCTGCTATGCCTCCGCATGTGCCCATGGTATTTTGAGTGCGTAATTGTGTACGCGTGGCATGAATGCTGCTTTGATGGGATTCGAGCGGAGGTGGGACTGCTAGTCATGCTCTTGGCGTGCCTGCTGATCCTATTGCGGGGTGTTCCGGCCTTGCTTGACGGAGCTTGAGGTTGTCGTCGCCGGATTGGTAGTTTGCCGGAGGAGGCCGCATTGTACTTCGGCCGCAAGGGCTGCAGTGTGCTCTTCTATATGGAGAGAGCGGTCCATATTTCCGTTGACTGTTATGACCCCGTGCGGGCCTGGCATCTTGAGCTTGAGGTATGCATAGTGTGGTACCGCATTCAATCTAGCGAATGCGGTTCGTCCGAGCAGTGCGTGGTAACCACTGTGGAAAGGGACGATATCAAAGATTAGCTCTTCGCTTCGGAAGTTATCCGGAGATCCGAAGACCACTTCTAGTGTTATAGAGCCTGTACAGTGGGCCTCTACTCCAGGAATGACACCTTTAAAGGTGGTTTTGGTGGACTTAATCCTTGAAGGATCGATGACCATTTTGTGCACTGTGTCTTGATAGAGCAGGTTCAGGCTGCTGCCTCCGTCCATAAGGACTCTTGTGAGGTGAAATCCGTCTATGATTGGGTCTAGAACCAATGCAACTGAGCCGCCATGACGGATGTTAGTAGGATGATCCCTACGATCAAAGGTGATCGGACAAGCTGACAATGGATTGAATTTGGGGACGATTGGCTCCATCGCGTAGATGTCCCGCAGTGCTCGCTTCCGTTCCCGCTTGGGGATGTGGGCGACGTAGATCATGTTGACCGTTTTCACCTGGGGGGAAATTTCTTCTGTCCCCCCATGTTCGGACGCCGGGGCTCCTCGTCATTGTCGCTGTGCAGCCCATTGTCCTTGTTTTCGGCGTTTATTTTGCCGGCTTGCTTAAATACCCAGCAGTCTCTATTAGTGTGGTTGGCTGGCTTATCCGGGGTGCCATGAATTTGGCATGAGCACGCTAGTATGCGGCCTAGACTGGACGGTCCCTGATTGTTTCTTTTGAATTCCTTCTTCCGTTGACCGGATTTGGATCCGCTGAATCCGGCATTGACCGCCATGTCTTCGGTGTTGTCGTCGTTGTTTCGTCGCTTGTGTATGTTGCGCCGTAGCTTTCCATTGTTGTCATGGACGTCTGACGTGCCAGAATGTGGTGTAGTGCTGCTGCGAGCCAACCAATTGTCCTCGCCCGCGCAAAAGCGGGTCATTAGTGTCGTGAGAGCTGCCATAGACTTGGGTTTCTCTTGGCTGAGGTGTCGGGCAAGCCACTCATCACGGATATTATGCTTGAAGGACGCCAGGGCTTCGGCGTCCGGACAGTCGACTATTTGGTTCTTTTTAGTTAGGAACCGAGTCCAGAATTTCCTTGCTGATTCTCCCGGCTGTTGAGTAATGTGGCTCAAGTCATCAGCATCCGAAGGTCGCACATATGTGCCTTGGAAGTTGTCAAGAAATGCATCTTCCAGGTTTTCCCAACTGCCAATGGAATTTGCGGGCAGGCTATTAAGCTAGTGTCGGGCGGGTCCTTTGAGCTTAAGGGGAAGATACTTGATGGCATGTAGATCGTCTCCGCGGGCCATGTGAATGTGGAGAAGGAAATCTTCGATCCATACCGTGGAGTCTGTTGTTCCTTCATATGATTCAATGTTTACGGGTTTGAACCCTTCTGGGAATTCATGATCCATCACTTCATCGAAGCAAAGTGGGTGTGCGGCGCCTCTGTGCCGGGATATGTCGGGACGTAGTCCGGCTGCGTCTGACTGGTTATATTCGGCCCGGGCAGATTTGCTACTAGTGTATCCGGTATGTGTTGCGGTGCGCCCCCATGATCCATAGATCAATCTTGGTTGTCTTACAGCGTTATCCAGTTTATCGCGCAGGTCCTGAGTATTGCCCCAGGCCGTGGTAAACCGGCGCGGGGGTGGGGCTCGTATTCGGGCTGATATGTTATTTTTCCGGACCCCGAGGCGGCCGGTCAGCCGTGTGGCGCTTGAGTTCATATTCCTCGGCTGCCAGGACTTCTGTCCATCTATCTGTGAGCAGATCTTGATCAGCTTGAAACTGCTGCTGCTTCTTCTCCAGGCTTCTCGCAATGACAATAAGTCGGCGCTTGAAACGCTCCTGCTCTTTGGGGTCTTCGGGTACGCTGAACTCATCGTCGCCGAGGCTAATCTCGTCTTCGGAGAGGGGCATGCAGTTTTCCTCCTCCGGATACCCGTCTGTCGCCTGTTCATCTGGGCTGTCATGCCCATCTTCCTGTTCGGCCTGCTCGAAGGCAGGTTGTTCAGGGTTGTATTCATCGTCGGCACCGTCCGTATTGTCTTCGTCTCCGGTGCCGGTATTTCCTTGGCGGGGCTTGGAGTGGCACGGGCGACGCCCATGCTTTGCTTTCTTCTTGGAGGGGTTATCCTCCATTTCCTCATCGCCATTGGTTTCTTTCGGAGTGTCCACCATGTATATATCGTATGAAGAGGTGGTTGTCCACCGTCCTGTGAGCGGTGGCTCCTGTACGTCTCCTGCATCATCGTCCATACCGTTGATGTCTTTGAAGTCGAAGTTGATCACGTCGGTTAAATCATTGATCGTGGTGACAAAGTGGGTGGTGGGTGGGCTGCGAATTCCTTCGTCGCCTGCTTCCCACTCAAGCCAGACATAGTTCGGCCCCGAGCCTCCTGACAAAGAGAGAGACTTTAATGAGTTCAGCATGTCGCCAAAAGGGGAGTGCTGAAAGATGTCCGCAGCCGTAAACTCCATTACCGGAGCCCAACCTGGCTCGGCTGGCTCGAGAGTGTGCGGACGTGATCCAACAACCGGATATGAGTCCAGGGGCCCAGGGTTACAGGCCTTCATAGAGATATGACCTGTGTTCGGCTCCACCACCGATGAGCATGCGGCCTGCGGGGCGGGGTCCATCCCTCCGTCCTCGGGCAACACAACCTGTTCCGGATTTAGATCCGGGGCTATTGCAGGGATGATGTTCCGAGAATTGTCCGACAGCAGGTCTAGGCCGTGCTCGTCGTGATTGTCCGGCGCTCCTGGCACATGCTCGAATCCGTCGAAGATCAAGTCTCCGCGAATATCTTCCGTGTAGTTCAAGTTTCCAAACCTGATCTGGTGGCCAGGGGCGTAGCTGTCGATCTGCTCCAGGTGGCCAAGCGAATTGGACCGTAGTGTGAAGCCGCTGAACACAAAGATCTGTCTGGGGAGATAAGTCTCACCCTGGACCGTGTTCTTGACGATTGAAGACACCATCAAGCCTCGAGGCGATGACACAAAGGAACTCTCAATTAAAGCACCAATGTCGGTGTCAAAACCGGCGGATCTCGGGTAGGGGGTCCCGATCTATGCGTCTTAGGATGATGGTAACAAGAAGCAAGGGACACAATGTTTACCCAGGTTCGGACCCTCTCGATGGAGGTAAAACCCTACTTCCTTCTTGATTAATATTGAAGATATGTGTAGTACAAGAGTAGATCTACCACGAGATCGTAGAGGCTAAACCCTAAGAGCTAGCCTATGATGGTATGATTGTAATTGTAATCGGACTTCTAAGGACCATCCTCTCCAGTTTATATAGACACCGGAGAGCTAGGGTTTACATGGAGTTGGTTACAAGGAAGGAAATATAATATCCGGATCGCCAAGCTTGTCTTCCACGCAAAGAAGAGTCCCATTCGGACACGAGCCGAAGTCTTGAGTCTTGTATCTTGACGCTTCTATAGTCCGGACGATGTGTACAGTCCGGCTGTCCGGATACCCCCTTATCCAGGACTCCCTCACTCGCCGCGCAGCGCCTGGCGCAGCAAGACACCATCGACATAATCACCCACGTCTACGCGCAAATCATCCACAAGGACTAAAACATGCAAGAGGAGGACGATGGGATGATGGCCTTCTTGGACCGCAGGGCAACCTTGGACGGCATTGTTCAGAAGCACGTTGAGCTCGCCACCAACGCCGCTCCTCCTCACACGTCGGTTGGTGACCCGACGCACTAGGGCGTGAGGATGTCGTTGATGGATTCGTATGTATTTTTATCTTTTCGTCAAATCGATGTAGTAGTATATGGTACTACTAGTAATTATCTTAGCTTTCGCATGAACTTCATAATTTTCATATGTACTTTATGCATGAACAGCGCCAGAACCAAACTTCTCATTACTCTAGGGAAATCGTTATTTCTATCTATCGGTCGCACGATGGAGCAGAACCATATTTTACAAGTTACAAGTTCAAAAGGAAAAGCTGCCGTGTTCGCATCGCACCCCCACATGGTTGGTCCGGCACGCCACTCAAGGGGAATGCGTGCGGTGTTGCATTTTCACTTACAAGTGGGACAACAGTTGAGCAAACCGACTATCGGCAAACCCCCACCCTGCCCGCCGTGCGATGGCAGAGAAAACAGGAGGGAGAAGAGATGGTTGTAGCATGGACTCCAAGAAAATTGGTGTCGGATGGGACTCGTGTGGGTGGCGTGTGCCGTACCGCTAGATGTGAATGCTAGTTATGGCCCATGCCACCCCACTATATCGAGCCTATATCATGGTGCTAGTTACGTAGAACAAATTTCCTGGAGTCCATGCTCTGCTCTCCTCTATCTCTCTTCTCAGCCAGCCAGCGGAGGTGCGGAGCCCATAATCTGTTTTCTCATATGCGGTCCCACATGTCAGTGAAAACGCAAGAGGACCCACTGAACCTGCACATCTTTCACCTTGACGTGCTGGTGATGAAAAACAAATCCAATAAAGATCTTCGGTGGCCGCTTTTGGAGTTACTCAAGAGTAGTAAGATTCTATTTACAGTTTAAGCCAAGATGCACATCACGTGGCTTCAACTACCACTCTATTTTCTTGCATGACACGACCTGGATGCTGGATGTCCCACGTGTCAGCAAAAGGAGGAAGAACCCGACCAAATTTTGGGTTGTGCTCTCGGATTAGACTAGTTGTGCTAACTTAAAATTTTATTGTGTAGAATGGATGCAAGTTTTGGTATTGGGAAGAAGAGCATGGCCATCACATCCGAGAAATGGCCCGGACACGACCCCATTGCCCTACCCAAACAGACAGAATTCGGGCAAAACGGAGGTCCGTTTGGGGTCGTGCGTTGGAGTTGGCCTTACAAGTGGGACCACAGTTGAGGAAACCGACTATCGGCAAACCCCCACCTCGCCCACCACGCGATGGCTGAGTTAGAGAAACGACAAGGTTGAGGAGATTACTGTAGCATGGACTCCAAGAAATATGGTGTCAGATGGAAGTCGTGCTGGTGGCGTGTGTCGTACTCCTGGACGTGAATGCTTGTTCTGGCCCATGCCACCCTACTACTCCTACTACTTATAGTAGTAGTATCGAGGTTTTGAGGTGCTGGTTACGTATATTGAACACATTAACATATGGCCCACCTCACACTGTGGCCAAATTTCCTGGAGTCTGTGCTACATTAAAAAGTGTTCTTTGTGAGGGTGGGTGGTTGGTCTCAAGTTTAAAACGTGTTGTATTACGTAGATGTAGACGTAGAGATAGTGCAGCAATTCTCAAAGTTTGAACCCAAACATCAGAATGCAATTTCTACTGGACTCATCCGAGGACCTAGGATGATGGAATTCCCAGCTACAGTAAAAACACCCGCCCGACGCGTGAAGCATGTGAAGCTAGTACAAATAGTGTACTATTGTTGATTGGCCTCATCCGATAACCTGTTGCAATGCACGTACAATTATGTACTATATGCTCCTTCTCGGTCATCGGGAATCTATGTTCTTCCACTCTTTTGTTTAATACATGAGCTTTGTTCATCCTTTTGCCGACACGCGGGACATCTATATGCCTCCATTTTAAAAAGCATACTATATGCCTCCATGACACATGGGACATCTAGCATCAAGGTGCCGTGTCATGCAAGAAAATGGAGATATGCAGTGCGTAAGTGAGTCATGCACTTCGATGGCACCTAGTACTATGCAATATTTTTTCTCGTCGATGGCACATGTATAGTGCACGTACTCAATGACAGAGCACGGGATGGTAGCCATAGACATGGTCGGCCCTTTTTGAAGAGAGTGCTAATAAATAACTTTGATGTGTCCCATCAACTCGCAGAATGACGAGAAGCTTGCTTACCTTCTCCCTCGCCAGCGCGTGCGTGGTGGCTCGTAGCACGAGGAGAAACTTTTGCTTACAAGCGGTGGACATGCAACAGTTCATTTGGTGTCAGATTGCTAGAAGTACTACTGTAGTACCATCATTATTGTTCGACTTCTGGAAGAGGAGAAGAGCCAAGCGCAAGGTCACCTACTAACCTACTACAGTACTACTATAGCCAAAGTTGGTCCACCTTTTTAGAGCATGGTTAATTAATATAGGTGGCTCTTGCAGTGGCACATCATTTAGAGCAAGTACTCTCTTTGTAGGAACAAAGGAAGTGAAACAAAAGTTGGAGTGGATGCTAGATTGCCAATTAAAACATGATTACATATCAAATAAAATCCTATAGCATTCTATCCTATGAATCAAATGACCAATGTAGGAAAATTATGAGGGGGCTCTCTCCAACAGTGTTCCTCGGCTCGCACCTAGCATCACGGTGGTCGAACTTGGAGTCATTCATCTGGTACACGTGGCATCTTAGATCTAGACACAAGGTGACGTGACCTCTCACTTCGTCCTCCATTTGAAGCGGCGAGCCGGTGGAGGACTAGCATACTCCAATATTAGGTTGTATCTATGTGATATGGCAACTACATATACTAACCGGATGCTGGCTATATTACTATGGTACTCACACTCCAAGAAGTGACTCGAAAACCACTCATAAATTGAGCTATGACATGCATTTGAAAATGTACCATTCGTTACATGCAACAAGTCATCAACACACAACGACAACGAGGATACATGTTGGATTATAGATTATTTCCAACAAACATTCTAGTAAATACTGAAGTTTTCATCACACAACAAATAACAAGCAATGAAATGAACTTCAACTCAACCAATCCTCGGCATTGGAAACGCTTGCTTTGAACCATAGGTGCTCTGGGAAGGGCCAGCTATTGTCAATATCGAGAGCAACGCAGGACTGATCATCCAGGATGTGTTGGGGAACATTGCAGAAAATTAAAAAAAATTCTACGGTTTCACCAAGATCCATCTATGAGTTCATCTAAGAAACGAGTCAAGGGAGTGAGTTTGCATCTACATACCACTTGTAGATCGAGTGCGGAAGCGTTCAAGGGGATGGTGATGATGGAGTCGTACTCGACGTGATTCGGGTCACCGATGACCAAGTGCTGAACGGACATCACCTCCGCGTTCAACACACATACGGTACGGACGACGTCTCCTCCGTCTTGATCCAGCAAGGAGGAAGGAGAGGTTGAGGAAGACAGCTCCAACGGCAGCACGACGGCGTGGTGTTGTTGGTGCAGCAGTACTCTGACAGGGCTTCGCCAAGCACGTACGGAGGAGGAGAGGTGTTGGGGAGGGGAGGGGCTGCGCCTTGGCTTGCGTGATCAGCCCTCCCCTCACCCCTCTATTTATAGGGGAAGGGGCAAGGCGGCCGGCCCCTCTAGATGGGATCTAGAGGGGGGCGGCGGCCAGGGAGGGGGGACTTGCCCCCCAAGCAAGGGGGGCGCCCCCTCTAGGGTTCCCCCCCCCAACCCTAGGCGCATGGGCCCAAGGGGGGGGCGCCCAGCCCTCCAGGGGCTGGCTCCTGCCCCACGCAGCCCATGTGGCCCCCCGGGAGGGGTGGCCCCTCCCGGTGGACCCCCGGAACCCTTCCGGTGGCCCCGGTACAATACCGATATGCCCCCGAAACCTTCCGGTGTCCGTTTGACAACTTCCCATATATAAATCTTTACCTCCGGACCCTTCCGGAACTCCTCGTGACGTCCGGGATCTCATCTGGGACTCCGAACAACATTCGGTATTCACGTACAAGTCTTCCTAATAACCCTAGCGTCACCGAACCTTAAGTGTGCAGACCCTACGGGTTCGGGAGACATGCAGACATGACCGAGACGGCTCTCAGGTCAATAACCAACAGCGGTATCTGGATACCCATGTTGGCTCCCACATGCTCCTCGATGATGTCATCGGATGAACCACGATGTCGAGGATTCAAGCAACCCCGTATACTATTCCCTTTGTCAAACGGTACGTTACATGCCCGAGACTCAATCGTCGGTATCCCAATACCTCGTTCAGTCTCGTTATCGGCAAGTCACTTTACTCGTACCGTAATGCATGATCCCGTGACCAAACACTTGGTCAGTTTGAGCTCATTATGATGATGCATTACCGAGTGGGCCCAGAGATACCTCTCCGTCATACGGAGTGACAAATCCCAGTCTCGATCCGTGTCAACCCAACAGACACTTTTGGAGTTACCTGTAGTGCACCTTTATAGTCACCCAGTTACGTTGTGATGTTTGGTACACCCAAAGCACTCATACGGTATCCGGGAGTTACACGATCTCATGGTCTAAGGAAGAGATACTTAACATTGAAAAAGCTCTAGCAAAACGAACTACATGATCTTGTGCTATGCTTAGGATTGGGTCTTGTCCATCACATCATTCTCCTAATGATGTGATCCCGTTGTCAATGACATCCAATGTCCATAGTCAGGAAACCATGACTATCTGTTGACCAACGAGCTAGTCAACTAGAGGCTCACTAGGGACATGTTATGGTCTATGTATTCACACGTGTATTACGATTTCCGGATAATACAATTATAGCATGAATAAAAGACGATTATCATGAACAAGCTTTTATTATTGCCTCTAGGGCATATTTCCAACAGGATGAAGCGGCATATATCAGGAGCAGGGTAGGGAACCACTGCAATGTCCGAGGTATAGATGCAGTTGCTTCTCATAAATGGTAGTAACGTTGTGTCAACAGTAGCTGGATCGCCTTTAACCATCATTGGATAGTTTGGTCCAAGGAAGAGCGAGTTTTCTCCAAGACTATCAATACTGAACCAGGGAGAAGGTGTTGGCGTTAGCACACTAGTATCCATCCCGAATACCCTGCAACGGGTGTTGGAATAGGTCCGGAGAAGGCGACCATGGGAGACAACACGTGCTCCCTCAGTAGTAACAATCTTAGTGCACTGTATACAGACAAGAAGAGGTGATCCATAAGAATTAGTTGCCAGGCGCCACTGATTATATAAGTCCTGCTCGTCCTCATGCTCGTGATCATCACCATCATCATCTCCGTCTTGTTTATAATTTTTTTCTAGTATAGGTGGCGGAATGTTCATAGGACCTTGGAAACACAAGAAGAAGGTCAATTAGTAAAGGGAAACTTTCTAACCCACATGCATGTGGATGAAACAATTATAATTACGGTGGAAGACAAACGTACCGAAACTACAAGGATCCCATGCTAAAACAGTGCCACGAGTGGTGGAAGCAAACACAAGATCCTCGTATTCAATTGCATCATAGTACTCATCAACTATTTACAGAAACTGATTTTTGAGCAATATCCATGGATGAACCATGGAATCAGTAACGATGACAACAAGCTTGTCGAAGATAGCAACAACTTCATAGTTCTTGTAATTCCAAGAGCGGTTAGGAAATCGAACAATTTCTATCTTCCATAGACGACAACCACCATGATCATATTTGAACATACGTAGATCATCTGTGTGCTCAACCTCGGGGCACTCTGAGATTTTTGGAAGTGGAATCCGCTGACGAGTGTACACATTCACAGGTTCCCACTCACAATTGTACCCAATATAAACAACCCAATGTCCATTTGCGCCAGCCCAGGCCTTATCCTTAAGCGATGGCATCTTGACATCACACATATAATTATCAAGCGGCATCAACTTGCACAAGGCGAGGCCTCCGTCGTCCGCGCCCATGCGAACAGGCTTATAGCGAAGAAGATAGGGGAGATCAAACCGCTCCTCGACCCTTGGGTTCCTTGTAATGATGTTATTAGTTGAGTCGAGAATGGTCATGAATGAACCTGCCATGCTAGCCAAGGTGATGATGTCGCACCGATCATTGAGTTCCTCCACCACGTCATCTTTCAGATCGGGGCAAGAATAACGGGGTCGTTTCCGGCCTGTCCCTCCATGGATATGACAATCGAACAATGGCAGGAGGAAGGGTGAAGGCAAATGGAGGAGGGAGGAAGAGCATGCGACAGCAGTTCCAAATCGAGAGGAAAAGGCGAAGAGTCCACATGTCAACGAAACATGGTGTGTAATTTCTCATGCAAAATGCGACCTCACCGCATTGGCCCGAGGTGCCGCATTAGTTATCGACCTTTATTTTTTAATGGCGTGCCGTTCAGTTTTGAAGCACGACTAACTGGTACTGTATGCAGAGAAAATATAAACTACTCTACCACTACTCCACCTCTAGTACTAGTAGTATAAAAAAGATATATAGGCTAGAGCTTCAGCGCTTTCTTGCTAAGGGCTGTCCACTTGTTTCTCACACTATCACCCTCTCTCCATATCTAAAAAAGACGACCTCTCTCTCCCTCCTCACTCGTGGTCATAGATCCGCCAGGGAAGAAAAGGATGTGCACCGTTGACGCACTCGTCGTCAGTGAGCGAGGTCACGCACTGACGACAAGGCCATCCTCTCAGACCTAGCGCCCGCGCGGGATGGCCTTCGTCTCCAAGCTCGCTGCCATAGTGTGTGCGGAGGATGATGACCACGAGCGAAGCCACTTCCCACCGACCCTCAAGTATGCTACCTCTTTTCGAACCATACCCTTGTTCTATTGCCCCATCTGCCACGTCGTTGCATGTGGATCTTTTTCCACTCCACCATCTTCCCAATTTTCTATCCTCTTCTCTGCTGGTCATGCAGACGAAAACCTTAATTTGCACTACTAAGGAAACCCTACTTCATGCAGACTAATCCATACCTGGGTTGAATAAGGAAAGGAAGGGAGATTGTACTGCCCAAGAGAGTAGGCATCGAACCCGCATCTAGGTTGAAAAGGGGAAACTCAGTAGCTAAGGAACGAGTCTCGTGTCTCTTAGTTGAAGAAGGGTAGAAAGGCATGACAACGCAATAGAGAATGACCAGGTCAATCGGTTTGTTCTCCTCACATAGGAAAAAGGTGTCTAAAGAGAACAAAAATGGGACGTAATCCACATTACTGCCTGGATATTCGTTGCTCTGAGCAACCATACCTCCCTCACCACTCTATGCGTCTGTGGAGGTACATCATACTGGTGGCCCACTGTCTGAATGGGCCTCCCATGCTCTTATTGCCACTTTTTTGCTATTAGTATAACGCCAGCAGTCAAGTCAAGCAATGCTACTGCTAAAGTGATGCCACATTTAACTAATGCCGCACTCGGTCTAATGCCACCGATAAATTTAAGCAATGCCATTTAATGTCACTGGATTATTTCAGGGTTAGCTGTTGATTGTGGACGTATTAAAGATTTTTCAGCTAAGGCATTCTAATGCTATTGCACAGCCAGTATACCAACGATGAAACTTGTTACTACCTTCAGATTTTTTTCACTATTAATGCTTATAGATTACATACCTCACTTTCATGAGATAAGTTAATTTTTTTGTACAGTGTCACCAAAATGCCAAGGCGCTGATGTCATTTTATTTTGGTTAAACTCCACAAAAAATTATTAATACAAGAGGAAAGGTCAAGAGTGGGCACCTCCTCCTCCGGTTGTTCTCTTTATTCGTTCGATCAAGTTTTTATGTTTGATCGATTATCAAGATTGGGATAGCAATTTTGAAGGTCCCCACGAGTTAGAAATGATATTTACCTTGGAGGTACGTGGTTTGCAAAAAATTTATACTGTCATTAGTTAATAATGCTAGTTACCTTCAGACTTTTGTATTTGGTTTAATGCTCATGCGCAGCTAGTATACCAATGCTGAAACTCGTTACCTTTACATTTTGTATTGTTAATTCTTATAGAAATCTTCCAGTGCTAGAGTTTATTGAAATATATTCAGTAAAAGCATTGTACTATACCCTATAATAAAAATAACTACTCTAATGTTGCACTAGCCACTGGATTAGTGTATATTTGTAGTATTTGAATGGTGTTGCATTAGAGTATGCGCATAAATAAAGTGTGGCAAGCTTTCCCAGACATGTGCTCAAGAAAACTACTACCTGTTTTTCTAAATAGTAGACGTTTGGGTATTTTAAATTGAACCGCGAAAACGTCTTATATTAAGGAACAGAGGGTGTAGAGTTCACTCAAATTATCCCGGTAAAGCTAGTCACGCCTTTGTTAAAATTAATGTTCATTATGTTATCGGAGGAGGTCTGTATGTTTGTCTCTAATGCCTGTCGACTACATACCTGACATCATGATGTAATGTTAAGTCATTTCCTTTTGTACAGTGTCACTGAATTGTGAAGGCGGTGATGGCATTTTAGTTTAGTTGAACTGCACAAAATATGCTTAAAAGAAGAGGAAAGGTCAGGAGTCGACCATTCTTACAGAAAGAACTATATATGCCCTTCTGACAACAGCCGATGTTGCCTTATTTATTCCTTCAAACAGGTGGTTAGAAATAGTCTTGTTACCTTTTCCCATTAAGAAATTAGAATGCTTATGTTTGCGAGTCTATGCTTCAACTAGTGTCAGTTTTACAATAATCACACTTTCAATATCTATGCAAATAGGGATGCTCGATTTTAGTGGAAGCACAAAAAGTCCAACTGGTTCAACATTAGGAGCATGTTTTCTACCAAACCTCTATATCCAATTGGTGGCACCATGAACTGTTCATTACAAAGGTACATGGCTACTATCTTTCTACTCTTTTTGTACTGTCATTAGATAGTAATACTAGTGGTTTGCATGTGAATTTATTGGCAGGGTGGACCTGCAATGAAGGTGCAGGACAAGATTCAATGATTGAATGCTCAATTTCGGTTGTATCGATTTCACCTCTTCCATCACTGCGAACATGGATATCCTTGGTCTGATGAAGAATAGGCGCTATATTTCTGCTCTGAACCAGCAAATCAATTCAGTATGAAATTTTCCAGGGCAAAACATGATTGTATCAAATTGTCCAGTGCAAAACATGACAGATGCTAAGCGGAAGAGACACGTTTAAACCAAAAATATAAGGTGGAGTATATGTTTACTAGCTGCTTGATATTTGTCCAGACAAAGATGTCTTCCTGTTGCTATTTGGCAAACAAACAAAGTAACCGCAATTTTGGTTGAACTGCACAAGAGAATAGTATAGTCACTGCATGCAGTGCCATTTGGAAATAGAAACAGAAAGATTGGATAGTCACTTCATGGATTGTAGAAAAGTAGTACTGTACTATTTATTGGCCAACACTAGGTGTGTCATTGCTTTGGTCTGATTATACAATGGGTATCATTTTGCCTAAGTTAAAGTTTGTATTCCAAAAATAGTCTCGCCGTGTGATCGAGAGAAGACCAAATCATATTGCAGTGGATGTTCCTCCATCATGTGTGGTTCATTCTCATGGTTCCAGTTGTTGGTGAAACCACTTACGTTTTCAAGAGGAATTGTAGACTTCACAAACAAAATTGTCTATCAGTCTGTACTGAATGTTGGCCAAGAGAAGCATCCATGTTAGTAGGAAGAACAAATGTTTTTTCTAGATCTTTGCGCTTGGAGCTACATATTTGTATATGATCTATAAATCATTGAGATGCATCAACATGTTGATCTTATGTATGGGAATCGTACTAGTTGGTTTTAGTTGCGACGCAAGATCCAAAGTGGTTGATCTTTGCTTTTGGAGCGACATATTTGTATATGATCTGTGAATCATTGAGATCCATTAACAGTTCCTTATTTCTGTTCGGTCAGTGTTTACAAGTTACTAATCAATCACTAGCTAGCCTACTAATGCGCTCCTGGCAGTTTTAGTTGCAAGGCAAGATCCAAAGTGGCAGTTTTTTGAATAAAAATGCCTACCTCTGAAGAAACTCACAAGCTGCTCTAAAGAAAATGCCATGCGATCTGAAGAAACTGCCAGCAAAAATGTTCGCAAATGCCTTATCTCCCAGCTAACGTTCATCAACTAATGCGATCGTACACGTACACCATCCGACCTACTCGATCCTACACGTACACTATCTGACCTACTCGTTCCTACACAGATAAATAGCGGATCACGCACGTACTACCTCCTTTCCAGTTTGCAGGGCTCAATTCAAGAAACCACCTACTCGATCCTACACGAATAAATAGCGGATCACACACGTACTAGTACCTCCTTTCCGGTTTGCAGGGCTTAATTCAAAAATCTCACCAACCAAGGTACTCCCTCCGTCCGGGTTTCTTAGTCCCGTGAGCAAAACAACAAGACCAAGACATGGCAATAATTAACTACATGCAGAAGTTTAAGCCTAATTAATTCCAGCGATTTAAGTGGCTTCATGCATGCCCTCGCTGCGACTCGTTGCATGCTGCTCCGCGTACTGGCTGTGAGCGATTCTGAGTGCCTGCATGCAGCTGGCCGTAGTTAAGGCAGCTAACTGATGCGAAAAAAGATGCGCTTTAATTATTGCGGGCCTTTTAAAGCCGTGGAATCATTATTGACAAGGAGGAAGATGATTCGAGTGCACTCCTTTGACCGTCATGCTGTCGTGCGTCCCAGCATGGACGGGACGGGACGACACAGTCATAATTTCAGTTTCTCTAGTTTTCCACGGCAAGCTGGCACGGTAAGCCATGCCTGCTTATGCATTGAATTCCGGTGACTGTTGCGCTACCTTCTGCCAATAAGTACTATTTCCCAGCCTTCTCCGGTGGCACCATGACCCAACTCACCATGTCCTCATAAGCCCCCACCGGCCCGACATTGCTCGCCACTTATCCTCGCTCTCGCCATCTCCGACATGCCCCCGCCCGTCCGTGATAGGCGAGGCCGGAGGCGGTCACCGCCGGAACTAGTGTTTGGTTTTCACCGGAAGGGAGACGGAAGGAGGAGGCATTCTATTGGTCTTTAGATGGCAATGCAAAGATCGAGGACTTGTTGGAGCGCGACCGCCTAGCGGAGGAGCAGGAGTTGTTGGAGCGCGACCGCCTAGCGGATGAATAGTGTATCACTGATTTGCGCCGCCAGCGTGACATGGAGCAGCAGCGCACCGACGCTCTGAGTCACGAGCAAAGTGCCTACTACTGGGCTGACTACATGGAGGCCCGCGCCCGGCAAATAGCCCTGGAGGCTGTCGGGCACGCACGCGTTTGCGATGCCAATTTTTACTACCAGCTCGTCAAGTGTGTTTCCCACTTAGAAGCCGAAGCTTCGGTGGACCACACCGGCATGGAAAGGGCCAATGCGCGTGAGCAACGCGCCCTATCGCACCTCTGGCAAGTCCGAGGCGAGGTGGAGGACGCCGGTGTCGGCATTTAGTGTGTACCACAGATGTCGGCCGGCATCGTCTAGTTAGGTAACAGTAAGTTAGTACTTATACGTTACTAGAGTATTAGTGGGAGTAGATAGTTAACTTGGCTATGATGATTGTCAACGTGGAAGTTCAGTACTCTATATGTGCATCAGACCTGTTACTTTGCTCTGAATGTTCAACTTTCCGTTTGAACATATGGAATGTGCTGTTATTTTTTAAAATGGGTTGTATTTTTCCTCCACGTGTTTAGAGGCTGACTTGTGGGCCTACCAAGTTGACACGTACACAATCAGGAGATGATTGTACGTGGAGAGGATGACAGCTGGGACCCGCCAATGTCATGGCAGTACGTAAGAAAGTGCCTCGTTATTTCAAGCGAATAAAAAAATGGCTCCTCCTAATGGATTTCTGACATATGGGTCCCATGCCATTGTCAACGTAGTCAATAAACGAGAGAAATGCACAACGAGCAGCTGACACTAGGGACCCAGCAGCTCGCCCAGTTATTTTTGTTTTGGGTTAATTTGGTAAATGCCACTGCAAATCTGGTGTTTCCGAGAAATGCCACTGCAATTTCCAAACTTTGAAAACTGCCATTTCATGCCATTTCCAGTGGCATTTTTCGAAGTCTGGAGTGGCGTTTTTCAAAGTTTGCAAATTGCAGTGGCATTTTTCAAAGTTTGCAAAAATTACAGTGACATTTCTCAAAGTTTGGAAATTGTAGTGGCATTTTTATGAATCACCATAAATGGAATGGCATTTATCTAATTTGTTTTTGAGATGGAAGCAGGGTGTCAACTGGCCTGTGCGGGGCACTCTGGCCTGTCTAGACAGCCTTTTCTTTTATGTTTACCACAGACCAGCCCAGTAGTTTTTTTTCTTTCTGAAAATGGCTAGCCCAGTTTTTTTGTGATTTGTCAAGTAAGTCGCTTTGTCAGGCCTGTTGGGCTGCAAATCTTTCAAGATGAGGAGAGCTTCGTTCGGCTGGCCGAGAAAATGGCCTTTCAGTAATGAGAAATGGGTTGTACATTTTTAAAACACATCAAACTGGAAATTAGTTTCAAATTTCTTTTTTTCATTTCGAGATTCTAAATTACATTGATTTTTATGCGTGGATAATTTATTGGATTTTATATTGATATACATTTATTTTTAAAATTAGTTTGAATGTGACTCAGAATTTCGGGATTAAAAACAGTTCGGACCGCACCGAAATATGCAAAATTTCGTATAATTTTTTAACCATGGCCACAATATGGGATGTAATGCTAACAAAAAGAATACGGGCTCCAAAAAAACCTTAAGAATTAGCAAATGGGTTGTAAATTATTAGAAATAATGGCAGATGGGTTGTATGCTATTTTTCACAGATTTGAGGCTTTCCTAAAAAAAGGTTGACGCACAAGTAGTGATTGTTGGATGTCCATCCAACGACCGTCGTGCTTCTTCAATCTCTCCTCTTCCTGCTCCAGCCGCTTAAACAATCGCCAGCGGGACTGCCTGCTCCCTCCTCCCAGCGGCCGGCTGTGCTGCTGCGCAGGCCTCATCGCCCCATCGTACTCCCATGGCTATCCTAGCCATCCCTCTACTCACCCACACCTGTTGTTATTTTCCAGCGATGGCAGTCGAAACAGTAAACCCTCGTGCAGTCGTACTCCCCTCCGCGTGGGAAACAACTGCCGAGTCTTCCCTGGCTCCGTGTCATTCCCTTCCTAGGCCTCTCCATTGTCCATCGCCCTGTTGCTCTCGGCGCGGCGTGGTCAACGTGGTCAACGACCGACATGCATCTGAAGTGGACTATACATGGAGAGGCTGACAGCTGGGTCCATGACCGCACACAAGGAAATGCCTCCTTATTACACGCAAAGTAATGATTCCTCCACCTGACATCTGGGACTCACCGAAAGGTCCTCTGTATTTCACGAAAAAAATGTTACCGCCGCTGACAGCTCGGACCCACCAGCTATATCTTCGCATGCAAGGAAGTGCCTCCTTATTACGCACAAAAAAATGAATACTCCCCCTCCTAGCTGGGCCTACTAAGTTGACGAGGACGGAGGGCTTTGTCAACTTAGTCAATATGCATGATTCTAGCTCCAGTGACCGAACGATGTCCATCCAACGATTGTAGTGCTTCTTCAACCTCTTGTCTTCTTGCTCCAGCCGCCCAAAGCAGCGCCGGTCGTGCCGCCTGCTCCTGCCTCCTGTGGACGGCTGTGCTGCCGTGGAGGCCTCACCGCCCCCATACTACTCCCACCGCTGGCCAAGCCATCCCTCCACTCACCCACACCCCCAGTTATTCTGCGGCGACGGCAACCTCACACCGCAGCCGAACCAGTGAACCCTCGTACTCCTCTCTGCGTGGGCATCCACTGCCGCGTCTTCCCCGGCTCCGTGTCGTCCCCTTCCTAGTCCTCGCCGTCGTCCACCGCCGTGGTGATCTCGGCGTGGCGTGGTCAATGTGGTCAACGACCGACTTCCATCGGAAGAGTACTGTACGTGGAGAGGCTGACAGCTAGGTCCATGACAGCCTTAAGGAAGTGCCTCCTTATTATGCGGAAAATAATTATTCCTCCACCTGATAGCAGGGACCCACCAGACGGGCCACCATATTTCATGAAAGAACGTTTCCCGCTAACTGCTGGGACCACCGGACGGGCCACTGTATTTCACGAAAAAAACGTTCCCCCGCTGTCAGCTCGGATCCACCGGAAGTGCCTCCTTATTACGCAAAAAAAAAATGAAAACTCCCCCTGCTAGCTGGGACCCACCTTGGTGGGAGGCTGACTTATGGGCCTACTAAGTTGATGGGGATGGAGGGCTTTGTCAACTTAGTCAATATGAACGATTCTAGCTCCAGTGACCGTATGCTGTCCATCCAACGGCCGTAGTGCTTCTTCAACCTCTGGTCTTCTTGCTCCAGCCGCCCAAAGCAACGTCGGTCGTGCCGCATCCTCCTACCTCCCGTGGTCAGCTGTGCTGTCGTGGAGGCCTCACCGCCCCCTACTATTCCCGCCACTGGCCAGGCCCTGCGGTGATGGTAGCCTCACACCGCAGCCGAGCCAGTGAACCCTCATACTCCTCTCCATGCGGGCTTCCACTGCTTGTTCCCCGACTCCGCATCGTCCCCTTCCTAGGCCTCGTCGTCGTCCACCGCCCTGGTGCTCTCGACGCGGCATGGTCAACGTGGTCAAGGAACGACTTCCATCGGAAGAGTACTGTACGTGGATAGGCTGACAGCTGGGTCCACGGCAGCCGCAAGGAAGTGCCTCCTTATTACATGCAAAATAATTATTCCTCCACCTGACAACAAAGACCCACCGGACGGGCCACCGTATTTCGCCAAAAAAATGTTTCCCCCTGACTGCTGGGACCCACCAGCTACATCTTCGCATGCAAGGAAGTGCCTGACAGTCGGGACCCACCTGGTCGAAGCGTACATAGTGTTGTCATTCTGGTCGTGAATGTGTACGTACATACTGGTCGATGTAGAGCCGCGCACATGTCTTAGTAGAGGCGCGCATGTAGCATGTACACGTATGTACAGCGGCCAGTGTGCAAGAAAGAAAATACAGCCACATACGTACATACGGGCGGGTTCTCGAATACCTACTCACCCATACCTATGGCCAGGGCTCGTGTACATGGTTGGGTCAGAACTGAGAAACAACATCATCGTCGTGTTCATGGGGAGTCAACCTGCTGAGTCGGAACAGAATGCATCGTCATGTTCATCGGGAGGGCTTGGATAGAACAGTCAATGGAAATGAGGCCTGGCGTACCGCAGAATTGAGGAAACAACATTGTGTTCGACCGGCCACGTTTGAAACAGGATCATGTTCATCGGGAGGGGTCTGGCGTACCACAAAATAGAGGAAACAGACTTTTGTTGGACCTCCTACGGTCAAAACAGGGTCCTGTTGATCGGGAGGAGTGTGGCGTACTGCAAAATGGAGGAAGCGGACTTGTGTTGGAGCGCTACAGTCGAAACGGAGGTCATGTTCATCGGGAGGGGTGTGGCGTACCGCAAAACGGGACTCCACGAGATACTGTTCATCTCCACCGTCGATCTCCTCCAGCCTCCACGGGGCTACTGTTCATCCCCCGTCGACCTCCTCCAGCCTCCACCTGCGACTATTCATCCACGGGCTCCCGCTCATCCAGCCTCCACCGTGCGCTACTCCACCGGCCATTGTTCAACTAGCCCTCTCCATGGGATCCTATTCAACCACCCCTCCACGGGCTACTGTTCATCCACCCTTCCACCATCTAATGTTCATCTAGCCCTCCACGGGGTCGTCCTGTTCATCCAGCCCTCCATGGGGTCCTGTTCATCCAACCCCAACCGGCTCGATCGATCGGGGTCCTATTCATCCATAGGCAACACCACGGGGTCCTGTTCATCCACCCCCACCGGGAACTCTTCATCCAACCCCCCCCCCCCCCCCCCCCGCAACGCAACGCTCACTGTTCATCTAGAGGCAGCATCGATCAGCTTCAGTTAGCAGCAGTAGTGAAGGATCGCTCGATCGGGTTGAGTTAACAGCCATCGATCGATCGCTCGGGTTCAGTAACGCGTAGCGTGTAGTGCAATCGCTCGGGTTCAGTAGGCGAAGGCCTCGCTCGGGTTCAGTTAGAGCCCAACGCCTCGCACCCACGCGCGTGCGTGTACGAGAGAAACGCGCAAACCTCTGTGCATCGCTCGGCCCCGACCACCCACCGTAACCGGGAACACCCCGATATTTTCCTCGCCCTCGCTTCTACCATGGTTTTTTCCGTCATGGACGGCCCAAAGAATGTCATGCAGCTGCGTCTCCGGCCCGCCTAGGACGAAAAGCCCGTTTTCTGTCATGATTTTTTGTCATAGAAGTAGGAGCCCACCACATCTATGATGATACCGGGTTTTGTCACAATTATCATCATAGAAGTGTCATAAGTATGATAGAAAAAAATTCGTTCGGCCCAAAATGTCATGGGTGTGTCTTTTTTTTGTAGTGAAATCATCACGGGTGGCCATCTTCATCATCCCGGCGGCCACCATGATGAGGAGGTAGTAGTCCACCCTCAGGGCTGATTGTTTGTACCAATAGCTATGTGTTTAATCTCTCTCTCTATCTCTCTCTCTCTCTCTCTCGTGTTCTTGAGATGGCACGATCTTGATGTATCGCGAGATTTGTTAATATAATTGAATCATATGGTGTTTTACCCTCTCTATCTTGTTGTGATGAATTGGGTTTTCCCTTTGAGATTTCTTATCGGATTGAATACTTTTATGGATTTGAGAACACTTGGTGTATGTCTTGCTATGAAACCCGTGGTGATAATGGGGTACCATATTGAGTCGCTTGATGTGCGTTTTGGCACTGAACTCATGGATTCCCGAGGTGACATTGGGGTAATCTATGCATTGGGGTTGATGCACTTTCTTGTCTTTGTTTCTCCGGTAGAAATCTTAGGGCACTCTTTGAGGTTCTTTGTGTTGGATTGAGTATTATGTATCTGAAATTTTTTTGGTGTTATGATTAGTATGAACTCTTAATAGATTGATCGGAAAGGTTAACTTGGTGTTATTTTAGTACAAACTCTTGGATAGATCGATCGGAAAGAATAGCTTTGAGGGGATTCATACCCTACAAACAATTTCTTCTTATGTTCTCCGCTAGATAAGAACTTTGGAGTGATTCTTTATCGCATGTTGAGGGATTGCCGTATGATCTAACTATGTTAGCATTGTTGAGAGATTGCACTAGTGAAAGTATGAACCCTAGGCCTTGTTTTCAAGCATTGAAATACCATTTGTGCTCCGTTTTATCACTTGCTACCTTGCTATTTTTGTTTGTTCAGATTATAAAAATATATTTCTACCATCATTATTACACTTTTATCACCGAACTAGTGCACCTATACAATTTGCCATTATATTGGGTGTGTTGGGGACACAAGAGACTCTTTGTTATTTGTTTGCAGGGAAATTTGCTGCTGTCCTGCAAAACACTATGCTTGGAGGCCCAACAAAGCTCAAGAAGTAGCACCCATGTCGTGGAAGACGGAGGATAAGCCTACCACTTCATCACCACCACCATAACCGAAGAAGTAAACTTGAGTACACGGGTGTGGGCAACAGCTTGGCTTGTTCCAAGCTTGGGGGGAGGTGCCCCAGTATCATATCACCATCACTTTTATAATCATTATCTCTTTTAGCCTGATCCTTAGTTACTCCGTGATTTAGAAGAATGAAGTATTAGCATGAAGTAGTTTTCGGGTGCTTGTTTCGTGATCATTCTATATGTAATCATGTGTGCAAGTTATATAATAGGAGTGAGTATCATTGCTTTACTTTCTTGTTTCAATCTTAGCTGTAATAATAAAATTTCAGATGCTAGTCCCATGGGGAGTAATGACTTCACATATAAGAAGTATAATTGGTAAAATGTATTAGAAGTTAACAAACTTATCATTGCTCATTTATGCAATTCATGAAATAATAATAAGGGAAGAGAGATTTCACATATAAATATACTATCTTGGACATCTTCTATGATTGTGAGCCCCCATTCATTAGTTTCAAGCTTGATCAAGTAGTTGATGTTAGACAAGCAAGGCAACGTAATGGGTTATGTTTGTTTATATTCACATAGAAGTTATATTGTCATGGATCCTCTAACATGTGGTGCTTGCTCATAATCTTTTGCTAGAAAATTTAGTACTAAGTAGAGATACTACTTGTGCATCCAAAACCCATTACACCTAGTTTATTATCATGAGAGTCCACCATATCTACCTATGGATTGAATAAGATCCTTCAAGTAAGTTGTCATCGGTGAAAAGCAATAAAAAATTGTTCCTAATATGTATGATCTTTTATTGTAAGGTGAAATAAGCTTTGTAAGAACTTGTGATGGTAACACAATAAAACTTACGAACATCATAATAAAGGTTCCTATCATAAGGAGCAATATAAAGTGACGTTCCTTTGCATTAAGAGCTTGCACATCCAATTCAAAAGTGTGTGACAACCTCTACTTCCCTCTGTGAAGGGCCTAACTTGTAATATTTAGTCTTTACTTTTATGCAAGAGTCAATAGTATTCATTCTCATTCCGACCTCGATTATTCTCCACATGGCAAGCATCATGTGGTGGGGAGTGATCCAGGCACATATATCTAGTTGAATATAGGTCATCATGAGTTATTATTATTGACATTATCCATGAGATAAACAAGTTCAGAGGTGAAACATCAAACCCCCATCTTCCTATGTGTCTGATTCAAACAATTTATTCTAAAAATATGCTTTGAGGGTCATTAATCATAGAAGACTATATGATAGTTGAGTATGTGGAGTTTGCTAAACCAAACGCTATTACATAGACCCTTCCTGGAGATATGATGAATTGTAATTGTTTCGATGACTAAAAATGTAGTCTGTTAGTTTCCAAGAAAGTTTCTTATTTGTAATTCAGCTTGTGGATGAAGTGTTACTTGATCATGAGAAGTTTGGTTACTTGTTACTTGCTACGAATTATCTTACTATAAAACTATCTGCTACTACTACTTTACATCAATTGTAGAGAATACCTTGTTGAAACCTCTTATCAATAACTTTTGCTCCTCATAGGGTTCGACACTCTTACTTATCGAAAGAACTATGATTGGTCCTCTATACTTGTGGGTCATCACCCTTCTTTGCTCTCCAGGTTCCACCACCATTTACATAGAAGACTCAACTTAAATTTATCCAAATCCCTGATCCACTAGGCCTCCTTTATTTTTATGTCTACAAACCAGAGACCATCTTACCATATGATATTTCTTTCTAGCACTCTCGCCCTACCAAAAAAACTTCCTGATAGCTTTAATCTCCGTCGTATCTATAATTTTTGATTGTTTCATGCCAATATTATACAACTTTTACATATTTTTGGCAACATTGTATATGAATTATTTGGACTAACATATTGATCCAGTGCCTAGTGCCAGTTCCTGTTTATTGCATGTTTTTTGTTTCACAGAAAATCCATATCAAACAAAGTCCAAATGCCATAAAAATTTATGGAGAATTATTTTGGAATATATGTGATTTTTGGGAGGTGGAATCACCACAAACGGGGGCCCATAGCCCCCAAGATACACCAGGGCGTGCCAGGGGGTGCCAGGCGCGCCCAGGTGTCTTATGCCCTCCTTGTAAGGAGGTTGGGGCCCATCTTCTGGTGCAAGAAAGATAAATTATGGGAAAAAATCATGTAAAAAATTCAGCGCAATTGGAGTTACGGATCTCCTGGAATTTAAGAAACCGTGAAGGGCTAGATCTGGGGACCCGAAACAGAAGAGAATAGAGAGGGAGATCCAATCTCGGAGGGGCTCCCGCCCCTCCGCTGCCATGGAGGCCATGGACTAGAGGGGAAAGTCTCCTCCCATCTATGGGGAGGCCAAGGAAGAAGAAGAAGGAGGGGGGCTCTCTCCCCCTCTCTCCCGATGGCGCTGGAGTGACGGCGATCCACAGCAACAATCTTGCTACCGTCAACACCAACTCTCTCCCCATCTATGCAGTGGTGTAACACCCCTTCTCCCCACTGCAATCTCCACTTAAACATGGTGCTCAACTCCATATATTGTTTCCCAATGATATGTGGCTATCCTATGATGTTTGAGTAGATCCGTTTTGTCCTATGGGTTAATCGTGATCTTGGTTGGTATGATTGTATATTTTATTTATGGTGTTGTCCTATAGTGCCCTCCGTCTCGCGCAAACGTGAGGGTCCCCAGCTTTAGGGTGTTGCAATATATTCATGATTCGCTTATGGTGGGTTGCAAGAGTGACAGAAGCTTAAACCCGAGTACGTGGGTTATTACATATGGGATAAATAGGACTTGATACTTAATGCTATGGTTGGGTTTCATGACCTTAATAATCTTTATTAGTTGTAGATGCTTTCTAGAGTTCCAATCATATGTGTATATGATCCAAGTAGAGAAAGTATGTTACCTCATGCCTCTCCCTCATATAAAATTGCAAGACTGGTTACCGATACTTGTTATCGATTGCCTAGGGACAAATAACTTTCTTGTTGACAAAAGCTATCCACTTTTATTACCTTGCAATTTATTCATAGTTTTATTCTAGCAAAGTACTCATAGTTTTATTCTTGCAAAATAGTTTCATACTTGTTTTAGATAAAGCAAACGTCAAGTGTGCCTACAGTTGTATCGGTGGTCGATAGAACTTGAGGGAATATTTGTTCTATCTTTAGCTCCTCGTTGGGTTCGACACTCGTATTTATCGAAAAAGGCTACAAACGATCCCCTATACTTGTGGGTTATCAAGACCTTTTTCTGGTGCCGTTGCCGGGGAGCAATAGCATGGGGTGAATATTCTTGTGTGTGTTTGTTTGCTTTAGATTTTATTTCTTGTTCTAAGTTGTTCCTTATCTTTAGTTATGGATATGTAACACGAAACACCAAAAAAATTAGTGGTACTTGCTACTCATGGAGATGGGAGACCTCCTAAAACCCTCGATGCTTGTTATGTGAAAGATATTATGCACTACCTTGATAATCCTGAGAAAACCCAATTCAACTATATAATGGGAGTAACGTTGGATCAATGTGAATAGGGATTATCGCTTGACACAAAAAGGGAAAATGTTATGGGGTCAAATTCATATGTTGCATTGGTATGCTCGGGAGCTATGCTTGAGATATGATTATACTTGTTGCTCTAGGATGAAGGCTCCACATCTTCCCTTTTCATGCAATTTTAATGATAATGAAACCTTGGATTCTTATGCTAATGGTATATTACTATGATGTGGAACTAATAGAAGAATTTGTTGCTTTTAAGGGTCCTTATTAAATTGAATCTTTGTTTGAAAAGTTTGAAGATTTGATGATTCAGTTTATAGACCTGAAAATTTTGCTATCCTTAAATATTGTGATGATAATTATAAAACAATTCCGATATTGATGCGTTTATTGAGAAAGTCTCCACTATCCAAGAAGAGACTAATATTTTGTAGGAGTCTATTGAAGAAGGAATTGATGAAACTGTGAGCTCATTGGATCAAAAAGATGATGAGGAGAGAAAAGAACAAAAGGAGGAAGAGAAGATTAACTACCTGTGCACACCTTCTAATGAGAGTAACTCTTCAACTCATACATTGTTTAATTTCCCTTCGTTCTTACTGAAGGATGAATGCTATGATAATTGCTATGATCCCCTTGATTCTTTTGAAATATTCCTTTTTGATGAACTTGATGCTTGTGGCCATGATGCCAATATGAATTATGCTTATGAAGATGAACTTGTTGTGGTTCCTTATGTTAAGAATGAAAATTTTGCTATTGCACCCACACATGATAGTCCTATTATCTTATTGAATTCTCCAAACTACACTATGTTAGAGAAGTTTCTTCTTATTAATGGTTATATTGATGGGTTACCTTTTATCATTGCACATGATAATTTTTATGAATGTAATATGCATGTGCTTGCTGCTACTACATGCAATTATTATGAGAGAGGAACTACATCTCCACCTTTCTATGTTTCCAACACGATAAAATTGCAAGAAATTGCTTATGCTATGTATTGCCCTTTACTTGATGTGCAGGAATTGTTCTTGTATGACATGCTGATGCAAAGGAAGAGAGTTATACTTCGTCATTATTTGATATATGTTGCTTTGTGCTCACTACTAAATGCCAAATCATTGTTAATTAAAATTGGCTTTGATATACCTTGGGATACGGGTGGATCCATTACTTGAGCACTTTATGCCTAGCTTAATGGCTTTAAAGAAATCACTGCCAGGGAGACAACCCGAAAGTTTTAGATAGTCATTTATTTCTGTTAAGTGCTTTTATAAAGTTTAAAAACAAAAAATATAGAGGGGAACTTAAAACTTCACAAAAAGAAAAGTGAAAGTGAGAGGGACGAGCATTGTGAAAGTGGGAGCTAGCCTTGAACTTTTTTCTTGCCCATGTAAACTTTGCGAATCTTAATTACAGAAACTTTTCAAAAACATAATTATCCCCTTGTACAAATACTTTGTATTGTAAAATTATTGTGCCAAGATTTTTCCTTCAGGATGATTAGATTGCTTGTTGGTATGTGCGGTGCAGGAACAGAAACTTTGGCTGTAGCGCGTGAATTTTCATATTTTTTTACTGGAACATCAAACGTTTCTGAAACTTTTTGCACAGTCTTGCTATACAATTTGTATATTTTGTCTTAATTTTTCATAATTTTTGGAGTACCAGAAGTATGGTAGGTGTTCAGACTGCTACAGACTGTCCTGTTTAAGACAAATTCTGTTTTTGATGTATTGTTTTGCTTGTTTTGATGAAACTATCGATTCTATCAGTGGTATGAGCCATGGAAAAGTTATATTACAGTATCTACAATGCAAAAACAAAATTTGAATTGGTTGCAACAGTACTTAGAGTAGTGATTTGCTTTATTATACTAGCAGATCTTACCGAGTTTTTTGTTGAGTTTTGTGTGGATGAAGTGATCAAAGATCGAGGAGGTCTCGATATGAGGAGAAGGAGGAGAGGCAAGAGCTCAAGATTGGGGATTCCCAAGGCACCCAAGTAAATATTCAAGGAGACTCAAGCGTCTAAGCTTGGGGATGCCCTGGAAGGCATCCAATCTTTCTTCAACAAGTATCGGTATGTTTTCGTCTTTGTTTCGTTCACGTGATATGTGTAAATCTTGGAGCATCTTTTGCATTTAGTTTTCACTTTTCTTTCATGCACTATGCTGGTAAGAGACATTCCATGGTTGATTTATAGAATACTCATTGCACTTCACTTATATCTTTTGAGTATGGCTTTATAGAATGCTTCATGTGCTTCACTTATATCATTTGAAGTTTGGATTGGCTGTTTCTCTTCACATAGAAAACCGTTATTTGTAGAATGCTATTTTGCTTCACTTATATTTATTAGAGCATGATCTTTTGTAGAAAGAATTAAACTCTCATGCTTCACTTTTATCTATTTAGAGAGACAAATGGAATTGGTCAATTGCATGGTTAGTCATAAAAATCCTACATAAAACTAAATATGATATGTTTGATTCCTTGCAATAGTTTTGCGATATAGTGTCGTGAGAAACCACCGCCACCTATGGGACCAGGATGGCCCCTTGCTGGTTCGGCAGGGGGAGTCGAGTTGCACAAAGAGTAGATGAACATGAGGCAGCACGACAGAGATCACACGGGCAATTTTACCCTGTCCGGGCCGCCGGGAGGCATAAAACCCTACTCCTGCTTTGGTCGATTGATGGTGGAAATGTGGTCGTGGAGCATAGTACACTTTCCCGGCAAGGGTTGCCTCAGGGCGGCTGCGACTACGTGTGTATGGAGGTGTGAGTTATCCCACCTTCTAACCTCGCGAACCCCCTTCTACCGTTGCCATGGGCCTCCTTTTATAGGTTAAGGGGTCACCACAGTGGAAAAAGTCATTAGACACTGATAAGATAGCAAATAGTGCTATCATACCTAACTCTATAGGCTAACAGGGCGCATTTAATGCGCCACTTAATGTCATGTCACTGGTTGCCCGGCAAGGCTTCCTGGGCTATCTCGCTAGCTCCACGCCTGCTCGTCTCACACATCATAGGACGGGTGTCATCTGTGGGTTTTCTAGGTAGAAAGGGGTTGCCTTGTGGCGAATGGATGCCACTTAATCACTCTGCGGCTTGACAACACACTGATTGACAACGTGAGTCGTGGTGGAGTGGTCAGTGAGGTGATTTGGCCTCCGCAAGTCCCGGCAGGCCCTGCCGGGACGCATTGGTCATCTTATTCTAGCGGTGTCCTCTCCCCTTGCCGTGCTCACCTGCCCAGCAAAGGAGGCCTCTCTCTTGATGACGTCTTGCTCTTCTGGCTTAGTCTTCGTCCCTTTGATCTGCTGGTTGGTTCTTCGAATCTCTTGGCTTCTTATACCTTGTCTTGGGTTGGTGCTTCAATCTTGATCCTGTGCATGTGCACAGTTAGGGCAACAGACCCATGGTTTGTTGCACAGACAGAAGCCCCCGGGCCTGCCCCGAATGCGCTGCCGAGCGTTATCAAGGTAGGGCCTAATAAGTGCACAGGCAGAGTTGCTGAAGAGGCTGGTCTCTTGAGATCTTCTTTGCTTCTTCATAAGTCTTTATTCCGGGCCAGTTTCGAGTTTTCCCATGCGTCATGTAAAGCCAATAGTGGTGTGGCCGCTCCATTAATGGCCCGTGAATGACTTTAACGCACGTGGTAGAAACTTCCAATTCACTCTTACCATCGTGCTCTTATCCTTAGCCACGTATGTTGCATGCATCACGCGGGGTAGGTAACGAAGGCGCGTGGCGTGGGAGAGCATAATGGCGAGGGCCCGGTTTCCTTGAATTGGTGGAGGAGGGCGGTGGTTACTCGCGGCGGAACCAACCCCCGCTTGCCTATAAATGGAAGAGCGGGGGAGGAGTGGAGGCATTCAACCGCACTCTTCTTCTCCTCTGCCTTGCTCCGTCTTGGATATGCTGGAAAGGAGAGCCTGGAACTGGCCCCTGGGCTTTAACTTAAAACTTTTTGTGGTCGTGAGGATGCTCGGGCGTCACAGCGGTAACTCTAGAGGTGTCAACTCCAGCACGCTCATCGTCGTGTCGCCCGTAGCCTTGATTTTTGTGGGAGGGGATGCGAACGACACCATGTCGAGGCCTGCTGTGGGTGCGGGGCGTGGTAGTCGGCCGCTCCTCATTGTTCGCTCCTGCACAATGCAGAGCAAGAACCTAGGGGCGGTCTGCCATTAGCGGGGGCGGATTTGGCTCTTCTGGGCGTCTCCCTCTGTTTGTGGAGGAGGGCTTCTCGTCTTCGTACACGTCTTCAGAACATGCGGTGATTCCCAACGTCAGGGCCGTTGGGGACGACCATGCTCTCTGTGGGGTAAGCCAGAGAGCATGGCGTTCAGTGTGGCTGACGAACTGAGGTCTTCGCGTGGTAGTGATGCGGACGGTGGCGGCAACCCATGACACATCAAGAATGGGGTCGACCATTCCAACATGTCGTGTTTTTTGGTGACTCCGTGTCTTCCATCTGGTCCTCCGGCAGAGTCACCATCCGTGTTTGCCCATGGTTTCTTCTTCCTTGCCGAGAAGCGACGCCATCCTGATCCTGGGGAGGCGTCGAATCCCAGCTGGGTTTGCCTCCTGTGTCTTCGACCTCGTCCTATAGGAGATGGACAGGGGAAAATGCACTATGGGGCACTTATCTTTTTTTCAATCTTAAACATGTAGGCACTTGCCAAATTTTAATTCAAATAATGTAATCTCTCGAGTCCTTGTTTGTGTTTTGTAATGCTTGTACTTGTATCAGCATGTTAGTGAAAAAGATAAACCTTGTCGGGAACTCGTGTATGTATATGTCCATGCTGAGATGAGATATCTCTTTAGTGTAAATAAACGAGTTTTTCCGGCAGGCTACCTTGCCGGCACCCTTTTTGTCTGCCAAAGAGCCACATCTGCCAGTTTACAGACAAAGGGACCAGCCCCCTACCAACTTATTTTTACCAAAGGCCACTGCGACCATTCTGACCGAAGCAATGTTCGAGTAAGGGATGGGAGCACCTAAGTTTAAAAACAGTGGCGAGGTTTTCCAACGCATAATTCTAGCTTACAGAATACGAATGGACAAGAAGTAGAACTTATCTGTTTGGCTTGCCGGGGATCACGGTGTCAGGCAATCTTCTCAACTCCTTGTCGAAGCAAAGTTCACGGCAAGAACCTGTAGCTTCATGCAGATGAGAATGAATGCATGATGCGATCCTATCTATATGCCTATGCAAGTGCTCATGAAATGCTTATGCAGTGATCTGGAATGCTCAGGCATGCATGCAGTCTAGGTTGGGGCGGCCCTACAATGCTTCCTTATTTTCTCTTGCATGGGGTCATCGTCACGGCTTTGTACAAGGGGTTACATGCAACTGAGGCAAGGCCTATACAAATGGGTGGCTGCTCGGTAGGGCCCGAGAGATTCACGCCTTATGGGTAGAACTTGCAGAGATGCTCAATATTCCATGAGTTTTGCAATTGAGTGCCATCTCCGGTCTCTAGACGGACTGCGCCAGGTCTGGTGACCCGTACTACCTTTCATGGAATTGTCACGGCAGATGCCCTAGCATGAGGACTTAGGTGTGGAGCCATCGCTACGAGGTTAGCTTGAAGGGGTTAAAATGGGACATGGGACACAGACAGTTTACCTAGGTTCGGCCCCTCACAATGAGGTAAAGGCCTACTCCTTCTTTAGGTTGTATTGCTTGGGTTTCGATTACCAGGGAGCGAATATGCTTGACCTAGTTCTCGACTTGTTGTTTCTTGCCCTAAATCGCCGTCGGGTCACCCCTTTATATACACAGGTTGATGCCCGGTAACTTATAGAGTCCCGGCCGGCTCATACACAACATGTTCGGCTCGGTGACAGAACTACACTTTCCTTAACATACAGGTTAACATATGGCGGCTTACGCCCGTGGGCCTCAAGTCTCTTCTAGGTCTTGGGCCTTCAGTTAGCTTGCTTCATGAACCACCATCGTCAACATCTTCATGGGCCTTCTCATTATGAACCGCTAGTGGTATGACCCGGCCCCTCCTGGGAGGGTCATACCCAATAGTTATATCCCCAACATTAGGCCCCAGGTTGATGTGAACTTGTTCATATCAATCTTCAACACTTAGACAAAATCCTTCCTCGTCCTTACGAAATCTTTCAACCCATCGTGACTTCAGCTCACAGAACCGTGGTAAGCCGCCATGACATCATCTCACATTAATGTCATATGAAGCCCAAATCTTAATATGCCTTAACTTTTAATGAACCTCCAGAAATCAAGGCGTTTGTGTTGTCACATATCAATTTTTCAGCCTCCTCGATTCCTGCGCATGCCATCTATCATTGCCTTATAAATAGGGCCAAGGGTCCTTTCCATTTCCCCCCCTTGCCTCCTTGTCTTCATCCTCTTCCACACGACGCCTCAACTTCGGCCGCTACATCAACCTGAACGTACCAGAGCTCATCCACGATGAGTTATTCTCCTTCCCTCATTGTAGATCCCATTAGGTTTTGTTCAAGTTCGTCGGAATTCATCTCTGTTCCTCTCTATTCTTGTAGTTTTGATCTGAGTTTAATGCACATCTTACTCGGCGTCAGCTTTAGAACTCATTTTTGATTACTTGAATGCCTCCCCTCCAGGAGAGATCCCATCTGAGAACATGAACTGCTCTGCTGCCACAACTTAGGTTTAGAAGTTCCTCATTATTTGAACTGTCGTAGATCCAAAATTATAGCATCGGTCTGTGAAAGCTGTTTGTCCAACACTTAGCAATTTTTCCACTCACAGATCTGAAAATCAATAGTTGTGTGGGCGGCTTAACTTTATAAACCATAACCCGCCAGGTACCATTAGTCCCCTCGTAAGCCGCCAATAGTTTGCCTCGCATACTTCCAATGCAATCCTCTGGCTTAACACAATGCATGATTATCATCTTACCCTTGAACCAATGGCTGGCTTAACAACATAATCTTAAACCGGAAAAAAATTCTTTTCAGATCATCAACAATGACTAAGACCTTCACTGCATGCAACTGGGGAGGTGCCACCACGGATCAGCATGAAGGAATGGCCCAAGTATGTGCCCACCTTTTCAAATATCAGAGCCTTCATGGCTAGAGGCTTAACCGGCATCAACCTTGTTCGGTGTTGGGTCTCCTGGAGGATCCTGCCATTAAGCCGCTGCCCCGGCTTAATGTGCGAGTACACTGGCAATTTGAGGGATCCCCAACACCACTGTGAAATTCAACTGTCTGATGCCAAAGTCACTGAAAAAACCAAGGCATTATTGAACGAAACCCGGGTAGAATGTAGTAAAACCGGACATAGTCCTTACTGCTCCATCAACCGGCCGCCATTTGTAAGTGTAGCACACCATGCTTCCAGTATAAATCATTCTTTCGTTAATATTTTCCACTTATGATCATCTGACCTCCATAGGCCGATTCTTCATTTTGGAAGAAGAAGCCACAAGATAAAGTGGCAAAGCCGTCCCGGACCAAGACCGAGGCCACCAAAAGGCCTGCCAAGAAGAAGACCAATCCCTATGAGTTAAACTTGGATGATGATGGTTCTGATGATAAGTTGGAGGTAGAACTTGACTCTCTTGGCTCATTTTTTATACATCTCATTGACAATGATTGTTATTAGTTGGAAGCGGAAGCCAGCCGTGCGGGTGACGAAGAGGTAATTGTTCTTTCCTTCGGCTCAGAATCTGTGCCAAAATAGAAAAGTCGCCAAGCAAGCCGGAAAGTAAGGTTTTCTCATCCTTTGGCTTATTTGGATCCCAACTTTATTTTGAAGAAGCAACAACATGAAGCACGCCGCACCACCCGGAACAGCGGAAGTGGGATCCTTTCCTCCGGTTTACCAAACACTCCGGCTCCCCGCAAACATCATCCATAGGTCTCAACAAACTCCAGCTTAACTTATCCCAGGGCTGGTCTTTTTCGACAACCTCTTAATCCTTCCCATTCAAATTATCAGAGAATGTCTCAGTCCTCCTCTGGTGACTCAACGAGGACTCATGTCCCGGCCTTTAAACCGGTGCCTGGGTAAGACTGTCAAGTATTTGCTTTTAATTATACACTCCATTGTTGTACTAACCTCATCTTGTGTTTCATTCACAGGGCTATGGAAAAGCCCAGCAAGAAAATGAATGTGACAAAAACCACTAGAATCCCCTCTAAGCCGGAGCAGCAGTCATCAGAGACCTCCCACCAAGCCCGTGAAGCCATAGTCGATGAACCACCATTGGTTGATCACAACATTGACATGGACCGGATGGATGTTGTTCCAGCCATCACCAATCCACCAAGCCCCATTAAGCCGCCAAGCCCTATCAAGCTGGCAGAAGAAAAGGCTGATGATGTTACCATCATTGGGCATGGTTATACGGAGCTAGGAAACCCTACTGTCTTGTCAAAGCATAGCGCCAAAGAAGAAATTTCTGTTGCTGACACAGGCAAGTGGTCAGCCAATCTAGAGAGCTATGCACACTTCAGTGCCCAAGAGATCCACTCTGGGTATTTCAACCGCATGTACACAAGCCTTGACATTGAAGCCAGCTTAGTAAACTTGATGAAGAAGCGCTTTGAGGTAAACACTACAGCTCTCTTCATATGAATACACTTCCATTAGCCGCCAAGTTTACTGGACATGATAGAATAGAATGTGTTGTAGACTTTAAATAGCTTTATCAAATCCAGTAGCCCCCAAGGGCCGCCTTATACTTTCAAGATAAAGCGGGACTTTCGATAATAAGATTTCAACTTTGCACATGTAGCCCCCAAGGGTCGGCTTAATCTGCCAAGATGAGCTGGGACTTTGAATGTTAATGAATCAATTTCGCATCTGTAGCCCTCAAGGGCCGGCTTAATCTGTCAAGATAAGATGAGTCTTATTATCATATGTGTCCATAAAATTCAAGCATATAACCCCATGAACCGGCTATAGCTACCATACCTTAACCGGGTCATCATAAAAACTATCTTCAAAATAGAGCAATATGCATTAGCCCCCAAGTGCCAAGTAAAATACTTGTATTGTGCTTGGGACTTTTAAATAAGATGACTTTAACCCTGGATATTGTTTATATCCTGTAGGCTGAACTCACTGTTAAAGACTCCCAAGTTGTTGATCTTCAAGAAAACATCAAGTCTCAGCAATCTGAAACCTCTAAGGCTAAAACAAAATTGACCGCCGCCTTGGTAGAGATAGAAAAGCCGAAGAAAGACTTCAAAGCTGACTAGGCAGGCTGGGAAACAGAGAAATCAGCTCTGTTGAAAAAGCGGAAGATGCCGAAGCAGCTCTTAAGTCGGTGGCTGAAGAGCTCGCCGGTTCAAAACATCAAGTAAATGCCATGACTGCTCCCATCTTCAGTAAGTAACTTCTTCTTAAGTTAATACTACCAAAGCATTGCAAGAATCTTTCATCTGTCTTATAAATTTATTTATTGATATAGGCTTAGGATCACCCACATCGGCTCAGATATGCGCAAGAAGCTGAAAGCCGCCTACACCCTTCTAGAGCAATTATATACTGGCGCACAACAAGCCATTTGCACAGCTGCGCATAAGAAACAACCGACAAACATCATCAAGGATACACTGGAGAAGCTATCTGTGTTGCCCCTGCGAATCGAGGAACTTAAGAAATCAGTTGCTAGAGCCGGCGCCCTCACCCCGCTAACCCGGGCCAAAGCATGGCAAGCAGATCTTGACCCGGCAGATTTGGCGAACGGCTGCCCCAGCGTGAAAGAGGACGTGTCTCCCTTCAGCACAGAGAAGTTTGCTTCAATAGCAAGGGAAATGCATCCTCTAGCAAGTAAGTTGGCTGAACATACCAACATGTCACATTATCAGGAGGTTTACGATGCTGACAACAAGAAAATCAAGGCGCCAATCCATGATGCACAGGACCTTACTCCTCCAATCCGTAAGCACACTTTTGCTCCTGACATTCACCCATCAACATTTATTAGTGATGAAGCTATATTCAGAGCTTTGACTGGGATCAACTAGGCAACCTCTAACTTCTAGTGAATGGGTCAAGAGGAGGAGGATGAACCGGCGCTGGACGACCCAACCCCCTCAACTCGCCAAGGCCGAGACCAGTGAGCCACAGGCCGGCTTAACATCTGCCACTTGTGATATTTTGCAAAAACACTTATTCTTTTGGGCCGTCAGTTACCTTGTAATAGTCTAGCCTTAAACAATTATCGGTGATGCCATCGCGCATGTTGATCGATTGGGCGTCAACCCGTGTATATAAGGGGACGACCCGGCGGCGGTTCAGGGAAAAGAAAACAACAACTCAAGAGCCAGACATAGCGTGTTTAGCTCCCTGGTTATCGAGACCCCAATAATCCCATCACAACTAGACGTAGGCCTTTACCTTCATCGAAGCGGCTGAACTAGTATAAAACTCTCGTGTCCCTTGTCCGGTTTAACCCCTTTAAGCTAACCCGTTGCGATGGCTCCACGACTAAGTCCTTTCACGAGGACATCAGACGTGATATTTCCACGACAGTTGGCACCCACCATGGGGCTATCGTATGATGGTTTCGAGTTCTTGAAGGGAAGCTTTGAAGGACTCAAGGGATACGCAGTGGGCCGGATGACTAAGAGTCGTCGCGGCAAGCTCTACATCGACGATGCAGGATGGGGCCCCGAGTCCGACTCAATTGAGTACGGGTACCGGGTCCCCTTTTGCGGAATTCATGTTTTCATCGGCAAGATCGGCGAACCGGGCCCTGAGCCAGACATCTGCACCGACCTCGTCAAGACGGCTCAGCGTGCAAGCCCCACTCAGATTCAGCCTGCCATGAAGCGTGCGTTCGTAGGATGTGTCCATGGGATCGGATCTGAACAGGTGTCTGAAGGTGAGTCGGTCACTTATTCCGACGGCGAATCATACGCTGGTGAAACCGAGTCCTTATATCAAGTTCATGACGGGGGGTTTGAAGGGTATTCCGACGGCACCAGTATTCCGAAATTTCTTGAACCACCAAACAGAGTTGGAATCTTTATGGCCGGAACACAGCCAACTTTACAAAACTCTACTGCGGCGACATCCGGACCAGCAGCAGGGGCAGAGGGCTCCGCGCGCCGGCCAGCTCAAATTCTGTCCGGATTAATGGACTCCTGGGCAACGTTATTGGCCACAACGGTTACCCCAGAGACTCGAGACCGGCATAATGTAGAGGTCGCTAAGTTACGGGATCAGATAGCACAAGCTAAGGAGGACTTGGTGGCAGAAGATACCAGGATGGCTGAGGAACGGGCCGCTTTAGATGCCCAGGCGTAGAGAATTCAAGCCAAGGATTATCGACTTTTGATGGATCAGAATGCTTCGAATGAAGTATTCAGGTGGAGACATCAATCTCGCTTGCCGGCGGATTACAATGCGATGAATCTCTTTGATACGCCAGGGGCAGGGACTAGTAGACCGACCATAGTGAACTGGACTATTGCGCCAAGGACCGGAGGCCGGATCAACCTCAGGTGATGGGTCCACCTCGACGGACAGACAACTCGCCACGGTATACCACACCCCCGCCGGGTCACTTCTCTACCCCTTTGGACAATATGATAGCAGCAGCATCCCGGCTGGCAGCTATTCCGATAGAGGGTGAATCGCCAGCGGCGGTTGAGACACGGTGGGCCAGGGATCTTCTTCAAACTGCTATGACGCAGCAGCAAGCTTACTCGCATAGCCGAGATAGGATCCACATGACCCCACGTCCGAGCAAAAGCTATAGCAGGCATATAGATGAACCGGAGGTGTCCAGCAGTGCGCGGTGCCGTATTGTCCCTCGAGGACCCAATCCGGCGTGTGGTGAGGTGAACGCTCAGGACGTGGTGGATAATGGCAGAGCATGAAGGGAGACCGCTATAGCAGCACAATACGCGGGTCGTTATCAACCCGCCCTGGTTCAGCCAGCAGCGTCAGTAGACCGAGGCACTGGGCTTGCCTTCAGTTCCTGGGGAGTACCGTGTCTCATCCCGGCTCTCCGTAATGTGCGGCTGCCTAAAGATTTCAAGGGTCCACGTAAGGTGCCTAATTACACCGCTGATCAACCGCTCGAGGTATGGGTGGAAAGTTATGAGATGGCGATGGAGATGTTGGATGTGGATGAAGCGGCTTGTGCAAAGTACTTCACGATGATGTTGGAGGGAACAACCCGTACATGGTTGAAGAACTTACCAGCTAACTCCATCGAGTCATGGGACCAATTGAAAGCCCGGTTTATAGCCAATTTCAAGGACACATGTAAACAGCCTATGTCCATTGTGGATCTGGATGCCTGTGTTCAAGGGGAGAACGAGTCAACAACTCATTGGATGCGCCGAGTTTCAGAAGTTTTGCATTCATCAGACCGGATTAATGCTGGCCAAGCAATCATCACTCTGGAACGTAATTGCCGGTTTAAGTCACTGAAAATGAAGTTGGGACGGTTCAAGCGCCACTGCAATGATATGTGAACCCTTATGGCCGCCTTGGTCAAATATGCCGATTCTCATAATACCAAGGATCCCGATTCTGATGAGGAGAAACCAGAGAAGGGAAAGAAGAATGGCGGTGCAAAGGGACAGCGGCACAACCAAGGAGGCCATGGGAATAATGGTAAGCGCAAAGCGGATAATTCAGATTTTGTGGCTAACTCTAATGTGCAGCATCGTAAGGGTAAACCGCCCCAGCGTGGTGGCGGAATGAATCTGGAGCGTTTGTTAAACCAGCCCTGCCCAAAGCATGGGACCATGGAGGTTCCAGCGATACACCTTTGGAAAGATTGTCACATTATGAAGGAGTTCAAAAACTCATATCTCTTTCGGTATGATCAGGGTCCATCAGGCGGTTCAGGTCCAGGTTTTCATGGTGGTGGCGGTTCAAACTCTGGATTTCAGAATAATCAGGGCAACCAGAACAACCAAGGTGGTAATAACCAACCGAATAATCAAGGAAATCAGCAGCAGTCAAGTTATCAGAGTCACCCAAAGCAGTTGAATGGTGGGCAATATCATGTGTTCACCACTAGTTTGTGCAAGCGTGATCAGAAGCTTCACAAGAGGGCAGTTAATGCTGTTTAACCGCCAGTACCACGTTACTTGCGGTGGTCCGAGCAACCCATTGTGTGGAGCAGAGAGGATCATCTGCCCCGGGTTGACAATCCGGGTCACCTGGCTTTAGTGGTGGCACCTCAGGTGGGAGGTTATAAGTTCACCAAAGTGCTTATGGATGGAGGGAGCAGTATCAACATTCTGTATTATCAGACCTTCCGTCACATGGGGTTGATAGACAAGAGTCTTAAACCGTCAAGCACTGTTTTCCATTGTGTAGTACCAGGTAAATCGGCATATCCATTTGGCAAGATCGCTTTGGAGGTTGTGTTTGGTGATGAGCATGATTCCTGGTCTGAAACATTGACCTCTGAAGTGGTGAGGATCCAGAGCCCGTACCACGCACTATTTGGATGGTTGGCTTATGCAAAGTTCATGGCAAGGCCCTGTTATATTTATTTGCAGCTCAAGATGCCGGGTCACAAGGGGACCATCACAGTTCAGGGAAGTCATAAGATCGCTTTGGATTGTGAGGAAGGTGATGCGGCCTATGCTAAGTCGGTTTGTGCTACACAAGAGTTGAACTTCTATAAAGACAATGTTGATCCGGCAGATATGACCCCTCTGAAGAAGCCCACAACTGAGCATGACCCGAACCTGAAATTCAAACTGGCTAATGATACTAAACTTGTTGACTTTGTTCCTGGCGATTCATCCAAACAGTTTAGCATCAACACAAATCTGGATCTGAAATAGGAAAGCGCGCTCATCGAGTTCATCCGTGAGAACCGGGACATTTTTGCATGGAAGCCTTCTGACATGCCAGGTGTACCAAGGGAACTCGCTGAGCACACTCTAAATATTGATCCCAAGTTTAAACCGGTCAAGCAGTTTCTTCGCCGCTTCAACGAGGAGAGACGCAAGGCAATTGGTGAGGAGGTAGCCCGGCTGTTGGCTGCTGGTTTTATCGTTGAAGTGTTTCACCCTGAGTGGTTGGCTAATCCGGTGCTTGTTCTTAAGAAAAACGGCACTTGGCGCATGTGTGTAGACTACATAGATTTGAACAAAGCTTTTCCGGCCGATCCTTTTGCTCTCCCGCGTATTGATCAGATCATTGATGCGACGGCGGGTTGTGAGTGTTTGAGTTTCTTGGATGCTTACTCAGGCTATCATCAGATCAAAATGGCAGTTAAGGACCAGGAGAAGACCGCCTTCACCACTCCCTTTGGAGCCTTCTGCTTGTTTCTATGCCCTTTGGGCTCAAGAGTGCCCAGGCAACTTATCAGTGTTGTGTGCAAAATTGTCTGCACACTCAGATTGGGCGCAATGTTCATGCCTACGTTGATGACATTGTAGTAAAGTCCAGGAAGAAGGTGACATTGACAGATGATCTTAAGGAGACTTTTGACAATCTGCGTGTTTACAAGATGATGCTCAATCCGGACAAGTGTGTTTTCGGTGTTCCGACAGGCAAGCTTCTAGGTTTCCTGGTGTCCAACAGAGGCATTGAGGCTAATCCGGAGAAGATCAAAGCGATTACATCTTTGGCTAAACCAGCGTGCATCAATGATGTTCAGCGTCTGGCAAGTCGAATTGCAGCCCTAAGCCAGTTTATTAGCCGCTTGGGAGAGAAAGCGATCCCCCTATATCAGATGTTGAAGAAAACAGACACCTTTGTCTGGAGTGATGCGGCTAATGCGACGTTTGAAGACTTGAATCAGCAATTGGCTAAACCGCCGGTTCTTGCTGCTCCGGTTGACAAAGAGCCCTTGTTGTATGTGGCTGCTAATGCCCGTGCTGTCAGTGTGGCAATTATGGTGGAGCGCAAGGAGGCCGGCAAGGAATATCCGGTTCAACGGTCGGTTTACTATATCAGTGAAGTGCTTATCGAATCAAAGCAATGATATCCGCATCGGCAGAAGCTGGTATATGAGTTTTTATGGCAAGACAGAAGCTCAAACAATACTTTCAAGGCCATCCCATTACAGTTGTCAGTTCAGCTCCTTTGGGTGATATAATTCAGAACAGGGAGGCAACTGGCCGGGTTGCAAAGTGGGCAATTGAGCTTGGTCCACATGGGTTGAAGTATATGCCTCACACAGCCATCAAATCTCAGGCGCTTGTTGACTTCATCAATGATTGGACCGAGTTACAGGCACTAGAGGACAAACCAGATAATACATACTGGACTATTCACTTCGATGGGTCCAGGCAATTGGAGGGCTCGGGGGCTGGAGTTGTCCTTACTTCGCCTCGAGGTGATAAAATCAGTTATGTTCTCCGTTTAATGTTCCCCTGTACTAACAATGCAGCTGAGTACGAGGCTTTACTCCATGGGCTCCGTGTGGCCAAGGAGATGAATTTAAGCCGGGTACGATGCTTTGGAGACTCTGATCTGGTGGCCCAGCAAGTTTCTGGCACTTGGGATTCTAAGCATCCACTCATGGCATCTTACAGACGCGAGGTGGATATTATGGCGGGTAACTTCAAAGGGTATCAGGTTGAGCATATTGATCGGCGCAAAAACGAAGCGGCGGACGCTTTAAGCCGTCTGGGATCTCAGCATAAATCGGTATCTCCCAATACCTTTTTAGATATCTTGCATAACCCGTCTGTTAAGTTGCCTACAGAGGAGGATTTAGCTGTTCCTGATCCGGAGGCCCAATTGGTGGCCGCTTTGCATATTGTGTTGGATTGGACGGTTCCATATTTGGCATATATGAACCGGGGCAAGTTACCAGACGATGAAGTTTTGGCCTGGCAGATAGTCCGGCGATCCAAGTCCATGATTATTCAAAATGGTGAGTTACACCACTGCAGCGTTTCAGGCGTATTCCAGCGATGTGTTTCTCCTGAAGAAGGCCAAGAGATTCTACGGGAAATTCATGAAGGGGATTGTGGTCACCATGCCGGTTCGAAGTCCCTGGTTGCTAAAGCTTTTCGTCATGGGTTCTACTGGTTGACAGCTCATGCTGATGCTGAGGATCTGGTAAAGCGGTGTGACGCTTGTCAGAAGTTTTCACGCCGAGCTCATGTTCCGGCTCAAGAATTAAGGATGATTCCTATCACTTGGCCGTTTGCCATTTGGGGGCTTGATATGGTGGGGCCCTTTAAGCGCTCCAAGGATAAGAAGACCCACCTGTTAGTGGCGGTTGACAAGTTCACCAAATGGGTTGAAGCGGAGCCTGTCAGCAAGTGTGATGCGGCTACGGCGGTTCAATTTCTCAAAAAGATTATCTTCCGCTTTGGCTTTCCACACAGCATCATCACGGATAATGGCACAAACCTTTCTAAAGGGGAGATGGAGGACATCTGTCAGAGAGAATACATCTGGCTTGACTTAGCATCTGTGGCGCACCCCCAGTCCAATGATCAAGCTGAGAGAGCCAATCAAGAAATCTTGAAGGGTATCAAGCCCCGGCTAATGGTTCCTTTAAAACGGAAGCCGGGTTGTTGGGTGGAAGAATTGCCCTCTGTGTTATGGAGCATCAACACCACTCCCAACAGATCAACGGGTTACACACCTTTCTTCATGGTTTACGGGGTAGAGGCGGTCCTCCCAAGTGATATTCGTCATGATTCGCCCCGGGTTGCCAATTATGTTGAAGCGGACAATGAGCAAGCAAGCCAGGAGGCATTGGACCTGTTAGATGAAAAACGGGACATGGCTTTGGCTCGTTCGGCGGTTTATCAGCAAGACCAGCGGTGTTATCACAGCCGCCAGGTTAAAACAAGAACCTTTCAAGAAGGCGACTTGGTGCTCCGGCTAATCCAGGATCAGGTCGATATGCACAAGTTATCCCCACCTTGGGAAGGACCCTTTGTGGACAGCAAGAATCTGCACAACAGATCATACTACCTCATTGACGTTCGAGACAACTCACGTAGTTCTGAGGAATAGACCCGGCGGCCGTGGAACATAGCTCTCCTACGGCCTTACTATACTTGAGACATAGGCTTCTCTTATGTACATATTTCGATAATGTATATATTATGATCAATATAATAAACCGGCATCCTTGCTATAAGCAGGGCCTCTGCTATTTTTTCTCAAATATCCTTTGAGTTACATGGGGGCTTCAGCTGGCAAAGCGAAGTACTACCTGTTAAACCGGCTGTCATGCCATAATACAGCTTGGGAGCTTCACACCCAAGGGGCCAAAGAGAGTCTGAATGCTATGCACAGCTCAAACATAGGCACCCAATGAGCACAGCTCACAATGTTACTTGGGGGCTCTTTGTGTAAAGTAACAAAGAGTTTGAAAGGACCCTTGTAATTGGGTATCGACCCACGGCTAGGAAGCCAGGTGTATTCACCTAAAACCCTGGGTTAACCTGCCTTCATCAAGTAAGCCACTCCTATCTAGGTAATCCTGGCATGACCCGCCAAATGTTTGACAGTTACTCTCATTGAGACCCTGAACTTGTCAAAGTTAAAACGATGATCGGTTAGTTGGAGGCCCATCTTAACAGGCTTTGTCAAATGGTTTAACTCAGCGGCCTAGCAGCCCATGAAAAGCCTCGAATTTGGGCCTGGCAGCCCTCGAAAAGCCTCGACTACATGGTTTTATTTGACTTTGTCAGAAGTTTTCTCTTTTTGATGAATTTTATGTTGAACCAGTATCTTTTGATCCGGTCTGGCTCTTCAGTCATCATACTAACCTGGTGTTTGTTAACCTGGCTTGGCTTTCAACTACAAGTTGTCAGACCTTATTATTAAACCGGTGTTTGTAAACCCGGCTTGGCTGTCAACTACAAGTTGTCAGACCTTATTATCAAACCGATGTTTGTTAACCCGGCCTGGCTTTGACTACATGTCGCCAGTTTGATCATCTGGTGTTCATCATAACCCGACATGAATTATTACACACCATCACTGCATGGTGAGAGTTATAGAAACTCAAGATTTGGGTCTTCAACCTTACTACAATCAAAGTTGGTAAACCAACTATGTGATTTCATATCACAGGTATGAGTTACTTCATATTTATTCAGGTTTGGTTATCAATCAGGCTTTATCTTGGGCATTATGACCCGTCCGGCGGTAAACCGCCAGGACAATTCTTTTTATGCAGATATCACAATCGCATCAAAATCATCAAAATGTAATCAAGAACAACAAATGTCATGGCGGATCAACAAAGTCATGCATTGATAACCAACAAGTATAGGGGATCGCAAGAGCTTTCGAGGGTAGAGTATTCAACCCAAATTTATTGATTTGACACAAGGGGAGCCAAAGAATATTCTTGAGTATTAGCAGTTGAGTTGTCAATTCAATCACACCTGGATAACTTAGTATCTACAACAAAGTATTTAGTAGCAAGAGTGGTATGATAATAATGGTAACAGTAGCAACAATAAAGATAAATGTTTTTGGGTTTTCGTAGTAGTTGTAACAGTAGCAACAGAAAAGTAAATAAGCGAAGAACAATATATGAAAAGCTCGTAGGCAATGGATCAGTGATGCATAATTATGCCGGATGCGATTCCTCATGTAATAGTTATAACATAGGGTGATATAGAACTAGCTCCAGTTCATCAATGTAATGTAGGCATGTATTCCGTAAATAGTCACACGTGCTTATGGAAAAGAACTTGCATGACATATTTTGTCCTACCCTCCTGTGGCAGCGGGGTCCTAGTGGAAACTAAGGGATATTAAGGCCTCCTTTTAATAGAGAACCGGACCAAAGCATTAACACATAGTGAATACATGAACTCCTCAAACTACGGTCATCACCGAGAAGTATCTCGATTATTGTCACTTCGGGGTTGTCGGATCATAACACATAATAGGTGACTATAGACTTGCAAGATAGGATCAAGAACACACATATATTGATGAAAACATAATAGGTTCAGATCTGAAATCATGGCACTCGGGCCCTAGTAACAAGCATTAAGCATAGCAAAGTCATAGCAACATCAACCTCAGAACATAGTGGATACTAGGAATCAAACCCTAACAAAACTAACTTGATTACATGGTAAATCTCATCCAACCCATCACCGTCCAGCAAGCCTACGATGGAATTACTCACACACGGCGGTGAGCATCTTGAAATTGGTGATGGAGGATGGTTGATGATGATGACGGCGACGAATCCCCCTCTCTGGAGCCCCGAACGGACTCCAGATCAGCCCTCCCAAGAGAGATTAGGGCTTGGCAGTGGCTCCGTGTCGTAAAACATGATGAAACTTTCCCCCTGATTTTTTTTCTCCGCGAGACGGTATATATGGAGTTGGTGTTGAGGTCGGAGGAGGTCCGGGGGGGCTACGAGATAGGGGCACGCCCTAGGGGGGGCGCGCCCCCGTGTCTCGTGGACAGCCGTGGGCCCCCTGGCCTTGATACTTTCGCCAAAATTTCTTATTAAATCTGAAAAGTGCCTCTGTGGATTTCCAGGACATTCCGAGAAATTTTCTTTTCTACCCATAAAACAACATCATGGTAGTTCTGCTGAAAACAGCGTCAATCCGGGTTAGTTTCATTCAAATCATGCAAGTTAGACTCCAAAACAAGGGCAAAAGTGTTTGGAAAAGTAGATACGTTGGAGACGTATCAACTCCCCCAAGCTTAAACCTTTGCTTGTCCTCAAGTAATTCAGTTGATAAACTTAAAGTGATAAAGAAAAACTTTTACAAACTCTGTTTGCTCTTGTTGTTTTAAACACGAAAAGCCAGCATTCAAGTTTCAGCAAATATTATGAACTAACCATACTCACAATAACACATAGGTCTCACAATTACTCATATCAATAGCAAAATCAGCTAGCGAGTCATAATAATAAAACTCGGATGACAACACTTTCTCAAAATAATCATAACATGATATAACAAAATGGTATCTCGCTATCCCTTTCTGAGACCGCAAAACATAAATGCAGAGCACCTTTAAAGATCAAGGACTGACTAAACATTGTAATTCATGGTAAAAGAGATCCAGTCAAGTCATACCCAATATAAATCAATAATAATGAATGCAAATGACAGTGTGCTCTCCAATTGGTGCTTTTAATAAGAAGGGTGATGCCTCAACATAAAAGTAAATAGATAGGCCCTTCGCAGAGGGAAGCAGGGATTTGTAGAGCTGCCAGAGGTCGATTTTAAAATAGAGATTGAATAACATTTTGATCGACATACTTTCGTTGTCAACGCAACACCTATGAGATGGCTGTATCTTTCATACTAAATGCATTATAGGCAGTTCCCAAACAGAATGGTAAAGGTTTATACTCCCCCAACCACCAACAAGCATCAATCCATGGCTTGCTCGAAACAACGAGTGCCTCCAACATACAACAGCCCTGGGGGAGTTTTGTTTAAATATTTTGATTTGCTTTGATCTTTTTGGATCATGGGACTGAGCATCCCGGTTACCGGCGCTTTCTCATGAATGAGGGGCGGAGTCCACTCCTCTGAGAATAACACACCAGGCATGGAAGATATAGGCAGCCCTAGTTGTTACATGAGCTGTTGGAGCATACAAAATAGAATTTCATTTGAAGGTTTGGAGTTTGGCACATACAAATTTACTTGGAATGGCAGGTAGATACCGCATATAGGAAGGTATAGTGGACTCATATGGAACAACTTTTGGGTTTAAGGAGTTTGGATGCACAAGCAGTATTCCCGCTTAGTACAGGTGAAGGCTAGCAAAAGACTGGGAAGCGACCAACTGAGAGAGCGACAACAGTCGTAAGCATGCATTAAAATTAATTCACACCAAATACAAGCATGAGTAGGATATAATCCACCATGAACATAAATATCATCAAGGCTATGTTGATTTGATTCAACTACATGCGTGAACATGTGCCAAGTCGAGTCACTCAATTCATTCAAAGGAGGATACCATCTCATCATACCACATCATAATCATTCTAATAGCATGTTGGCACGCAAGGTAAACCATTATAACTCATAGCTAATCAAGCATGGCACAAGTAACTATACTCTCTAAATGTCAATGCAAATATGTTTACTTCATAATAACTGACTTAGGAACGATGAATCATCATATTTACAAAAACAAGAGAGGTCGAGTTCATACCAGCTTTTCTCATCCCAATAAGACCATCATATATCATCATTATTGCCCTTCACTTGCACGACCGAACGAAGTGTATAATAATAAGAGTGCACGTGCATTGGACTAAGCTGGAATCTGCAAGCATTCAACTCAAGAGAGAAGACAAGTAATATGGGCTCTAAATATAAATAATCAATCATGCATATGAGAGCCACTAAGAATTTTCAATATGGTCTTCTCGACCCCTAGAAGAAAGAAAAGAAAAGAAAAATATTTACACAGGAAAGCTCCCAACAAGTAAAAGAAGAACGAGAAATCTTTTTGGTTTTTCATTTTAATTTCTACTACAAGCAAGGAAATTAAACTAACTATTTTTTTGGTTTTTCTTAAGGTTTATCGAACACACAAGAAGAAAACTAGAAAAAGAAATTTAAACTAGCATGGATAATACAATGAAAGAGTATGAGCACCGACGACTAGTGTGTGAACATGAATGTAAAGTCGGTGAGAAATACGTACTCCCCCAAGCTTAGGCTTTTGGCCTAAGTTGGTTTAATACCAAGGACCGCCTGGCTGATATCCATAAGTGAAACTGGGGTTGTACTGAGATGCAGCGGCAACCGCCTCCCGAGCGGCAGCATGTTGGCGAGCTGCCTCCACTCCCCTCTCGTATTCAGTTGCTTCCTCTCTGGTGACAACATATCTTCCTTTTGCCTGATAATCAAAAAGATAGGGAGTAGGAAGAGTAACAGGGACGACGCTGCGTCTGTCATAAATTAGTCAATAATGGAGGAATTGTTCGTTCCTCCCAAGAAACTGATGACTAAACATAGCTTCTTTATCCAGATAAACAGGGGGCATTATCATATCTCCTTCTCGCGGGGATATACCAAGAAAATTAGCCACACGGGTTGCATAAATTCCTCCAAAGAAATTTCCCTTTCTACTATTATTCTGCAACCTACGTACAACTATTGCCCCCAAGTTATAACCTTTATAACCTGACACAGCACTCTTGAGGACACAAAGATCAGGAGCACACATGTGACATACCTCGTCCTTACCGTTAATGCATCTACCAATAAAGAGAGCAAAATAATGTATGGCAGGAAAATGAATGCTCCCTATGGTAGCTTGTGCTATGTCCCTAGATTCTCCCACAGTAATATTCGCAAGGAAATCTCTAAATTCATATTTGGGAGGATCATTAATATTACCCCACTGCAGGAGTTTGCAAGCATTTGTAAAATCCTCTAAGTCCATGGTGTAAGATGTATCATAAATATCAAATAGGACACTAGGAGAATTACGCGTACAGTTATATTTAAACCTCCGCACAAAGGAATCGGTCAATTGAGAGTACTGAGGACACTTATCTTGTAAGAAGTCCTCCAGCTCAGCATTACGCACATACGCGTCAAATTCCTCCTTGAAGCCTGCTTCGATCATAAAATCATCGGATGGCCACTCACAAGCCCGTACATATGCATTCCTCGGCATTCAACGTCTTGCTCACGTATAGCAATCCTTGGCCCTTTCTTCGCCGAGGAACCACCTTGGTACATTCTCCTAAGCATATTTCTTTTTCTGAAAATTTCTGAAAATTTAGTAATTTCAAAATAAAAGTGCATAAAATAAACAAGATTGATAGCAACTACTCTTATAAGTGCCTAGAGCCCATATCATGCATTGGAATTGCTTGGGACCTCAAAAATTTAACATGCAAGCTCAAGAACAGGGTCACCAAGACAGCAAGGATTTGCAATGAATAAAGCACTAGAACAAAATCTAATTGGACCAATGGAGGAGTCACATACCAAGCAACAATCTCCCAAAGCAGTTTTGTGAATGGAGCTTTGAGCAAGGAGATCGAAAATCGCAGCAAAACGAGCTAGAACTCGTGCTTGAGCTAGATGGGGATTTTTTTGGGTAGAAGATGGAGTGTGTGGGTGCTGGCATAAGTGGAGGGGAGCCACCAAGGGCCCACGAAATAGGGGGCGCGCCCTACAGGGGGGCTCCTCTCTCGTGGCCTGGTGTTTGGCCCTCCTGCAGTGTTTTCAGTGCCTAAAATCCTCAAATATTCCAGAAAAAATAATACTAAATTTGTAGGGCATTTGGAGCACTTTTATTTTCGGACTATTTTTTTATTGCACGGATAATTCAGAAAACAGACGGATAATGCTATTTTTGCTTTATTTATTCTAAATAACAGAAAGTAAAAAGAGGGTACAGAAGGTTGTGCCTTCTAGTTTCATCCATCTCGTGATCATCAAAATGAACCCGCTAACAAGGTTGATCAAGTCTTGTTAACAAACTCATTCCGAATAACACGGAACCGGAGAAATTTCGAATAACACTAAGTTACCTCAACGGGGATATGAAAATCCCCAACAATAAGAATATCATACTTTTTCTTGACAGTAGGAAGAGGAAATTCAAAACCTCCAAAAATGATAGTTGGAACTTTTTCAATAGAATTGATGCTATGAACTTGAGATTGTTTCCTCGGAAAGTGTATCGTATGCTCATTACCATTAACATGAAAAGTGACATTGCCTTTGTTGCAATCAATAACAGCCCCTACAGTATTAAGAAAAGGTCTACCAAGGATAATAGACATAGTATCATCCTCGGGAATATCAAGAATAACAAAGTCGGTTAAAATAGTGACATTTGCAACCACAACAGGCACATCCTCACAAATACCGACAGGTATAGCAGTTGATTTATCAGCCATTTGCAAAGATATTTCAGTAGGTGTCAACTTATTCAATTCAAGTCTACGATATAAAGAGAGAGGCATAACACTAAGACCGGCTCCAAGATCACATAAAGCAGTTCTAACATAATTTCTTTTAATGGAGCATGGTATAGTTGGTACACCCGGATCTCCAAGTTACTTTGGTATTCCACCCTTAAAAGTGTAATTAGCAAGCATGGTGGAAATTTCATCTTCCGGTATCTTTCTTTTATTTGTGATGATATCCTTCATATATTTAGCATGCGGATTTACTTTAAGCATATCAGTTAAGCGCATACGTAAGAAAATAGGTCTAATCATTTCAGCAAAGCGCTCAAAATCCTCATCATCCTTTGACTTGGATGGTTTAGGAGGAAAGGGCATGGGTTTCTGAACCGATGGTTCTCTTTCCTTACCGTGCTTCCTAGCAACAAAATCTCTCTTATCATAACGTTGGTTTCTTGATTGTGGGTTATCAAGATCAACAGCAGGTTCAATATCTACATCATTGTTATTACTAGGTTGAGCATCTACATGAACATCATTATTAGCACTAATATCAGGTTCATGTTCATCTCCGGATTGTGTTTCAGCATCAGAGATATAAGTATCATTGGGATTCTCAAGTATTTCTGCATTAGGTTCACTAGAAGTTTGCACAGTCCTATCATTTTTCTTTTTCTTCTTCTTAGAAGAACTAGGAACATCTAGATTATTATTCTGAGAATCTTGTTCAATTCTTTTAGGATGGCCTTCAGGATACAAAGGTTCCTGAGTCATTCTACCAGTTCTAGTAGCCACTCTAACGGCAAAGTCATTTTTATTATTCAATTCATCAAGCAAATCATTTTGAGCTTTGATTACTTGATCGGCTTGAGTAGCAACCATAGAAGCATATTTGCTGACGCGGTGAAGTTCATCTTTAACTCTAGCCAGATTATCACCTATGCGTCCTATCTCGAAAGCATTATTCTTTAACTCTCTACCAACATAAGCATTAAAACTTTCTTGTCTAGCCATAAAGTCATCAAATTCATCTAAGCATGGGCTATGAAATTTAGTAGAGGGTATTTCAACTTTATCATATTAGAGAGAATTTACCTTTACTAACTGTGTCGGGTTATCAAGACAATGTGGTTCTTCAGGCGGTAAATTAAGACCATGTATTTCTTTAATAGGTGGTAAATTCTTGACTTCTTTAGCTTTAATGACTTTTTCTTTCATTGATTTCTTTGCCTCTTGCATATCTTCAGGACTGAGAAATAAAACACCTCTCTTCTTCGGAGTGGGTTTAGGAATAGGCTCAGGAGTTGGCTCAATTGGTTTAGGAATTACTTCAGGAACTGGCTCTGGAAGAGTCCAATTATTTTCATTAGTCAACATATTATTCAATAGTATTTCAGCTTCGTCGACTGTTCTTTCCCTAAAAACACAACCAGCACAACTATCCAAGTGGTCTTTGGAAGCATCGGTTAGTCCATTATAAAAGATATCAAGTATTTCATTTTTCTTAAGATGATGATCAGGCAAAGCATAAAGCAACCGGAGAAGCATCCCCCAAGCTTGTGGGAGACTCTCTTCTTTGATTTGCACAAAATTATATATTTCCCGCAAGGCAGCTTGTTTCTTATGAGCAGGGAAATATTTAGCAGAGAAGTAATGATCATATCCTGGGGACTACGCACACAACCAGGAGCAAGCGAATTATACCAAGTCTTTGCATCACCCTTTAATGAGAACGGAAATATCTTAAGGATATATAAATAGCGAGACTTCTCATCATGAGTAAATAGGGTGGCTATATCATTCAACTTGGTAAGATGTGCCACAACAGTTTCAGATTCAAGGCCATAAAAAGGACCAGATTCAACTAAAGTAATAATATCAGGATCAACAGAGAATTCATAATCCTTATCAGTAACACAGATAGGTGAAGTAGAAAAAGTAGGATCGGGTTTCATTCTAGCATTAAGAGACTGCTGCTTCCATTTAGCTAATAATTTCTTAAGATCATTTCTATCATTGCAAGCAAGAATAGCTTCATCAGCTTCTTTGTTCATAACATAACCCTTAGGAACAACAGGTAATACATAATCATTGGGGTAATGTTCATCATCACTATCATCAATAGCATCTTCAATATTTTCATTCCCCCTAACTCTAGCAAGTTGTTCATCAAGAAATTCACCTAATGGCAAAGTAGTATCAGGCACAGAAGTAGTTTCATCATGCATAGCAGAAGTGGCATCATCAATATCATGCGACATATCAGAATTCATAGCAGTAGCAGGTTTAGGTGTCGCAAGCCTATTAATAACAGAAGGAGAATCTAGAGTAGAGCTAGATGGCAATTCCTTACCTCCCCTCGTAGTTGAGGGCAAAATCTTGGTCTTAGCGTCTTTCAAGTTCTTCATAGCGATCAACAGATATAAATCCCAAGTGACTCAGAGAATAGAGCTATGCTCCCCGGCAACGGCGCTAGAAATTAGTCTTGATAACCCACAAGTATAGGGGATCGTAACAGCTTTCGAGGGTAGAGTATTCAACCCAAATTTATTGATTCGACACAAGGGGAGCCAAAGAATATTCTTGAGTATTATCAGTTGAGTTGTCAATTCAACCACACCTGGATAACTTAGTATCTACAGCAAAGTATTTAGTAGCAAGAGTGGTATGATAATAATGGTAACAGTAGCAACAGTAAAGATAAATGTTTTTGGGTTTTCGTAGTAGTTGTAACAGTAGCAACAGAAAAGAAAATAAGCGAAAACAATATATGAAAAGCTCATAGGCAATGGATCAGTGATGGATAATTATGCCGGATGCGATTCCTCATGCAATAGTTATAACATAGGGTGATATAGAACTAGCTCCAGTTCATCAATGTAATGTAGGCATGTATTCCGTAAATAATCACACGTGCTTATGGAAAAGAACTTGCATGACATCTTTTGTCCTACCCTCCCGTGGAAGCGGGGTCCTAGTGGAAACTAAGGGATATTAAGGCCTCCTTTTGATAGAGAACCGGACAAAAGCATTAACACATAGTGAATACATGAACTCCTCAAACTACGGTCATCACCGAGAAGTATCCCGATTATTGTCACTTCGGGGTTGTCGGATCATAACACATAATAGGTGACTATAGACTTGCAAGATAGGATCAAGAACACACATATATTGATGAAAACATAATAGGTTCAGATCTGAAATCATGGCACTCGGGCCCTAGTGACAAGCATTAAGCATAGCAAAGTCATAGCAACATCAATCTCAGAACATAGTGGATACTAGGGATCAAACCCTAACAAAACTAACTTTATTACATGGTAAATCTCATCCAACCCATCACCATCCAGCAAGCCTATGATGGAATTACTCACGCACGGCGGTGAGCATCATGAAATTGGTGATGGAGGATGGTTGATGATGACGACGGTGACGAATCCCCCTCTCCGGAGCCCTGAACGGACTCCAGATCAGCCCTCCCGAGAGAGATTAGGGCTTGGCGGTGGCTCCGTGTCGTAAAACGCGATGAAAATTCCCCCTGATTTTTTTCTTCGCGAGACGGTATATTTGGAGTTGGAGTTGAGGTCGGAGGAGGTCCAGGGGGGCCCACGAGATAGGGAGGCGCGCCCTAGGGGGGGCCTGTCTCGTGGACAGTTCGTGGGCCCCCTGGCCTTGATTTTTTCGCCAAAAATTCTTATTAAATCTGAAAAGTGCCTCTGTGGATTTCCAGAACATTCCGATAACTTTTCTTTTCTACACATAAAACAACATCATGGTAGTTCTGCTGAAAACAGCATCAGTCCGGGTTAGTTTCATTCAAATCATGCAAGTTAGAGTCCAAAACAAGGGCAAAAGTGTTTGGAAAAGTAGATACGTTGGAGACGTATCATGCATCAGTGCCACAGAGCAAAGTATTTTAACTAGCCTATTACAAGGCGCTTTGAGGCCCAAAATAATGATTGTTTTTCCAGAACAAAGTCTGTGACAATAACCAGATTGCCGGATCAAGATTCATCACCGGGTTGACGTGAGGTTGATGGATCTTCAGGCGTCGGTTCAACCTCCTCCTCTCCACCCAGTGGCTGGAAGTAAATGGTGGTCCAATCAATCTGGGTTAAAGCTTGAAAGACAGCCTCTTCACTTATAAGGTTCGACGGTTCAATGTCAGGAGCATAAGTGTGCTTACGAATTGGCGGAATAAGATTCTGCACTTCCTTCATGGCAGTGTCAACTTGATGGTTGTTGGCATCATAGAAGGATCGATGCGAAGTCAAATTCACCTCATCAGCCAGTTGACTTGCTACCGGACGCATCTCCTTGGTCAGGGCCTTGAGGGCTTCATTGTCGAATGCTGATCCGTTTTCCTGTTCATCCGGATATCCCTTGGTGATATCAACTGGATCCAGGTCAGCTATCCATGATTTGGCACAAGTCAGAGCTAGCAAAGCGCCCGCTCTAGCAGCCGATCGCTTCACCTCCTCTATCTGAGAAGGAGTCATTGAGAGCCTGGCCAAGGTATCCTTGATCAAGGTGGGTGCCAGTTTGTTATATGAGGCTGCAGTGATGACTCGTTGTGCACCAGTATACAGTTGTTCAATCAACGTGTAAGCCACCTTCAACTTCATCCGCATATCGGCTACAAGATGAGCAATGCAATTTCCTGCAACGGTTTAAATAACTTAATGTTAAACCGGCGGAGTTGAAAGTATTTCAGAGCAGGTTATTATAAAATACTTACCAAAAACTGCAGCTGTCATGGCATTCACTTGATGCTTCAGACCCGTCAGCTCTTCCTCCACCAGTTTAAGGGCTGCTTCGGCGTCTTCAGCCCGCTTCAACAAAGCAGCCTTTTCAGTTTCCCAGTTGGTGCGTTCAGTTTTTAAGCCATCCTTCAATTGTTCCATGGCAGTCAAAGCGCCCTTTAGCACCTCTTTGGCTTTAGAGGTCTCTTCTTGCTGGGACTTGATGTTTTCTTGAAGATCGGCGATTTGAGACTCTTTAGTCTTTATATCAGCCTACAAAATCACATGATAAAGCAGTTAATATCTCTTCAAGTCCCAAGTGCATATCAAGTTATACACTTGGCACTTGGGGGCTAATGCGAATTGCTTCTTAAATCGGATATTTTAAAGTCCCAAGATTCAGTACAAGTATTAAACTTAGCACTTGGGGGCTAATGCTTAATTGATTAGTTACATTCACGCTGAAGGCAGTTGATAAAGACAAAGGGTTAATAGAAAGTCCCACTTAATCTTGATAAGGTAAACCAGCCCTTGGGGGCTACTTAGTTGAAGTATTCTTAATATCAAAAGACCCGGTTTGTCTACAAGAGATAAACCGGCCCTTGGGGGCTACTATGGAGTTGATATATGTTGCAAACAAATTTAAAGTGTTTTGAAGCTTACCTCATAACGCTCCTTCATCAAGTTCACCAAACAGGCCTCATAATCTCGGCTTGTATATAGACGGTTTAACTAGCCGGAATGGAGTTCATCGGCACCAAGGTCCATGAAGCTGGATAAATCAGCCTTCCCTTTCCCCTTGCTCATAGCAGCAAATTCCTCCTTGGCACTATGCTTTGCCAAGATAACTGGGTTGCCAGGGGCAGTGAAACCATGACCAGTGATAACTACATCATCATCGCCGCCTTTTGAGGGGGTTGGCGGATTGACAGTATCTCTGGCCGGGCTTGACACGTTGTCGCCCTTGGCTGGGCTTGGAGGATCAGCATGCGGGCTGGGCGGATTGACTTCTGGCGCTTCAACATATGTGTCCTGACTTGGAGGTACAGGATCATCAATGGCAATATCAGCTTCTTTATCAGCTTCTTTATCAATGGCAATATGTGTCCTGACTTGGAGGTACAGTTCAACTTCTTCAGTTGGGACAGTGGTCTTTGGTTTCTTGCTCAAACGAGCTTTGGCACTGTGATATTAACACAAGAGGTCAGTTGGTAAACCGGTGCAAGAAGACAAAGTTTAAAACAGCATCCTTACCCGAGGACGGTCTTGAGGGGAGGCATCTGAGTGGTGGATGAACCGCCAGATGAAGAATTGGAAGATACTTGGTAATTTGAGTCAGACGGATTAAGAGGGTCACGGAAGCAACCCTTCAAGGGATAAAGACTTTTGGGAGAACAAGCAACCTCTGGATGACGCTTCCGGTTTGGTGTATCTGGTAAACCGGAAGAAGTGACCTATTGACCACTGTGCCGGGTCGTGCGACGAGCTTCATGTTGTTGTGTCTTCAAACATAATTGTGGATCCAAATGAGCAAGAGGGTGAGAGTGTTTTACTTTCCGAATGGCTCGGCGAAATCTTTGAACCGGCACAAGTTCAGAATCGGAAGAAAGGATGATTACCTCAACATGGTCCGCACGACTGGCTTCCGCATCATCCTGGTAATAATCATTGTCAATAAGATGTATGAAAAATGAGCCAAGGGAATCAAGATCTACCTCGTTTTCCGATTCATTGACATCGTCAGGCGGATCATAGGACTCGCCAGTTTTCTTCTTGCCCGCCTTTTTTTATGACTTTGCTTTTCGAGCGTTGAGTCCTCACCGGTTTGTCTAAAGGTTTTTTCTTCCAGAAAGAGTTGTTGGCCTGTAAAAAATAGAGAAAGGGTTATCAGATTAAAGTTAAAGCAGAAAAGGATCAATAAAGGAGGGAAAAAGATAAAAATCTTACTGATGGCGGTTTGTTGGAAGTACAGAAAGGAGCCAATCCGGTCTTGCTGCATTGAGCAATTGGTTCATCCAACATTTTCTTCACAGCTTCAGTAACTTCTTCGTTAGTCTTTTCTATCTCATTGGACCGCAGAGGGTCTTTCACGTCTCTAGTATATTCATACATCAAACCGGAGCGATGGCTTAAGGGGAGGATACCCCATGAAACCCAGCATCGAACAAGGTCGATGCCAGTCAAACCGTTCGCTAGGAGGGCCCCGAGCTTAATGATTTGTGGTGCATAAGCTTGTCGCTCTTTAGCGGTAAGCCATGGAGGCAGTGGATGATTATTGCTAAGCCGCTGAGCACGGTAACCCGGCAGAGGGTTTTCATCAGCAGGTGCAGTGTTCAGACAATAAAACCAGGTGTTATTCCAGTCCTTTGGATGGCTGTGGTGTTTTGCATGAGGGAAGTCAACTTCTTTCCTTTATTGAATTGATACGCCACCAAGTTCAGTGTTGGGGCTGTCAGAGAATTCGGTCCGGCGGTTTAAGTGGAAAAGGTCTCTGAAAAGCTCCACAGTTGGCTCCTCTTGAAGATAAACTTCGCAGAATACTTGAAAATTGCATATGTTGGACACAGAGTTTGGTCCGATATCCTGAGGATGGAGTTGAAAGCTAGCAAGCACATCCCAGAAAAACTTTGAACCGGGTGGACTAAAGCCCCGGTCCAGATGCTGCATGAACACAATCACTTCGCCGGTTTGAGGTGATGGAGGACATTCAGGGCCAGGAACTCGCCAATGAGAACATCTTTCTTGGCCAAAGCGCCGGTCAAGACATATCCATTAAGCTGCGTTTTAGTGATCCGAGAACGAACCCAGTTGAATGCGGTGAATTGCTTTGTCATATTGGAAAGCAAACTGAAAATAAAACACAAAGGCCGGTTTATGATTCAAAGTTGATGTATACCAACCAGAGTTAAACCGGGAAATTATGCATGTTAAACCAACTATGGCTATTCAAGTTAGATGGCGGTTTAAGTGAGGGCTAATGGTACTAGGCGGATTATGATTTTCTACAAGTTAAACCGCCTATGAAGGAAGCAATAGAGATCAAATTCACTAAGTGTTGTAGAAAACAGGTTTCACACAATGATGAAATTATTCTGGTTCTACCATACTTCAGTAAAGGAAAAAATTTGCGACCTATAATGGCGTCAAGCAGAACAGAGAAGTTCGAGTGTTCTACTGAGGATTCTTTACAAAGAAGGAAGATCTACTAGTGCTGAAAACGGATGCGGAGTAACTACCGCACGAGATCTACGCTACTATTGGATCAAAGAAACCATGGCAGAAGCAAATATGAAGAACTGAGAGGAACGAAGAACTGTACAGAGGAACTCGCTAACCCTAGCATAGATCTAAAGATGTGGAAAAGAGAAAACTTACCAGTATAGATCTACTGCGGAGGGATGCCGCGAGCTCTGGTCCGATTCAGGGTGATGCAACGGTCGGAGACGAAGACGACGGTGCGCTCTGTGGCGGCGGCGGAGCTCGAGCCGTAGGGGTTCGCGAGAGGAAGAAGAAGAGGCAAGGGGAGAGAATGGAAAGACCCGCCGGCTTTATTTATAAGGAGAAAGGGATAAGTGGCAGGCACAAGAATCGAGGAGCCTGAAGCGGCGAAAAGGGCGTGCTTGTCGCCTCGATCTTCGGGATACCATTAATGAAGGGAATCTTTTTAATCTTTTTATATGGAGATGACGTCATGATGAACCGTTGCTGTGTCCAGAGGATGACGTCATGGCGGTTTAACAAAGTTTACAGGAGAAGACATCATGGCAGCTTACGAAAAGTGTAAGAAGATGTTCACAGGATTTTTCTAAGTACTGATGATTGACATGAACAGGTTCAAATCAATCTGGGGCCTAATGTTGGGGATATAACTACTGAGTATAAATCGCCCAGGAGGGGCCGGTTCACACTCAACCATATTAAAGCCCATGAAGACCCAGAAGATGGCACTTTACTAATGAAGCTCAGAGGCCCGGAGCCCAAGAGGCGGATTAGGGACCATAGTGGTAAACTGCCAAAATCATGAAACTTGTGTTGTAAGTCAGGAAAGGAGAGACCGAGCCGGACACTTGTATGAGCCGGCCTCGGGACTCTGTAAACCGGTCGGGCGTCAACCCGTGTATATAAGGGGACGACCCGGCGGCGGTTCAGGGACAAGAAAACAACAACTCGAGAGCCAGGCATAGCGTGTTTAGCTCCCTGGTTATCAAGACCCCAATAATCCCATCACAACTAGACGTAGGCCTTTACCTTCATCGAAGCGGCTGAACTAGTATAAAACTCTCGTGTCCCTTGTCTGGTTTAACCCCTTTAAGCTAACCCATTGCGATGGCTCCACGACTAAGTCCTTTCATGAGGACATCTGGCCTGATATTTCCACGACAAGTACCTTGGCGGTTTACCCCAAGGCGGGTCATAAAAGCCCCATATAACAGGCCACTCGTGATTGTAATGTCCATAACCAGGGCCGGTTTATCAAAACCTCATATAAGTATAACAAAGTAAATATCAGACCTATGATACTTATGTGTATTGACGGTTTACAAGGCCATATGTAATAAGGGTAACAGTCCCAATATAGAGCGCGTCACTCTACGTAATTTATTCACGCCACCGGCTTACAACGACTTAGACAGCAAAGGGTAACATCCCCCATAATTTGAGAGTACAGGACTCCAAACATATAATCATCATACACTGGCGACTTAACGTCCAAAGCCAGGCCGGGTTAACAAAACACCAGATTTTATCAAATAAAGATCAAGGCATCATGGCCTGAATCAAATTTCAACCATATATCAATATGGCACAAACATAAATCACCAAAAAGATTCAAAGGCAAAAGAAAAAAATATCAAGGCATTCAAAGGCTGCCAAGCCTCAACATGAAGTGTTATTCAAAGGTTGCACAACCACTGAGTTACTCCTTAATTCAAACCTGTAAGTTGGGCCTCACATGACCAATCGTTGTTTTAACTTTGACAAGTTCAGGGTCTTTAAAAAGATTAACTATCAAGAGTACGACGAGTCATTCCAGGATTATCTGGTCGGAGTGACAAGCATACAAAGGCAAGATAACCTGGATTTTTGGTGAATACACCTGGCGTCCAAGCCTATTATAAGGGACAACAAAGCTTTTTTTTCATTTAGCAAGAAGCCTCCAAGTGATATTTCTATCCAGGCGTACAAGCCGGATCAGTAGGGTACTCATAGCTATGCTCAATGAGCAGGAAGCCCCCAAGTATTTGAAATGAAGGCGTACAAGCCGGATCAAAAGGGTAATCATAGCTATGCTTAATAAGCAAGAAGCCCCCAAGTGACCTTATGAAGTAACAATAAAGACTCATATTCTCATAAATGAAACAACAGAGGCCCTGAATCATCAGGGATGCCAGCTTTATTATACTAATCATAATATATACAATGACAAAAGTATGTACATCACAAGAGCTGGTGGCTCAGGTGTAATAAGGCCAAAGATGAGCAATATTCCACGGCCGGTGGGTCTCCTCCTCCGACATGCATGAGTCCTTGTGGTCTCGAACATCGATAAGGTAGTATGACCCGTTGTTCAGATTTTTGCTGACCACAAAAGGTCCTTCCCGAGGTGGGGATAGCTTGTGCATTTGATCCTAGATGAGCCGGAGCACCAAATATCCTTCTTGAAAGGTTCTGGTTTTAACCCGCCGGCTGTGATAATGATGCAGATCTTCCTGGTAAACCGACGAACAAGCCGCCGCAAGGTCACGCTTTTCATCCAACAGATCAATAGCATCCTGACGTGATGTCTCATTATCATCTTCAACATAAGCCGCCACTCGGGGCGAATCGTGACGTATGTCACTAGGGAGAACCGCTTCTGCTTCATAAACCATGAAGAAAGGTGTGTAACCCGTAGATCTGTTGGAGTGGTAATGATACTCCATAGCACTGATGGTAACTCTTCCACCCAACAACCCGGTGTCCTCTGCAAAGGGACCATAAGTCGGGGCTTGATACCTCTCAAGATTTCTTGATTAGCTCTTTCAGCTTGACCATTAGACTGGGGGTGATCCACTGATGATACATCAAGCTGGATATGCTCTTATTGACAGAACTCTTTCATTGCACCCTTAGAGATATTAGTACCATTATCAGCAATGATACTCTGAGGGTATCCAAAATTAAAGATCACCTTTTTTGATGAATTGAACCGCCGTGGATGCATCACATTTGCTGATCGGCTCAGCTTCAACCCGCTTTGTAAACTTGTCAACAGCTACCAGGAGATGAGTCTTTTTATCCTTAGACCTTTTAAAAGGACCAACCATATCCAGCCCCCAGACTACAAACGGCCAAGTACTTGGAATCATCCTCAATTCTTGAGCCAGCACATGAGCTCGTCTTGAAAATTTCTGACAACCATCACACTTACTGACCAGATCTTCTGCATCAGCATGAGCCGTCAACTAGTAAAACCCATGATGAAAAGCTTTAGAAATGAGAGATTTAGATCCTGCGTGATGACCGCAATCTCCTTCATGAATCTCCCTTAGAATTTCACGTCCCTCCTCAAGAGAAATGCATCGTTGAAACACTCGTGTAACACTGCATCTGTGAAGCTCACCATTGACAATAATCATTGACTTAGACCTCCGGGTTATTTGCCTGACCAAGGTTTCATCCTCAGGTAACTCGCCCCGGGTCATATAAGCCAAATAAGGAACAATCCAATCAGGGATAACATGGAGAGCCGCCACCAACTATGCCTTTGGGTCAGGAACTGCCAAGTCCTCATCCGTAGGCAACTTAACTAATGGGATATGCAAAACATCAAGGAAAACATTAGGGGGGACCGGCTTATGCTGAGATCCCAGCTGGCTTAAAGCATCAGCAGCCTCATTTTTCCTGCGATCAACATGCTCCACTTGATAACCTTTGAAATGACCAGCAATCGTGTCAACCTCTCGGTGGTAAGCTACCACGAGTGGGTCTTTTGAATCCCAAGTTCCTGACACTTGCTGAGCCACCAAATCTGAGTTGCCAAAGCACCTTACCCGGCTTAGATTCATCTCTTTAGCCATCCAAAGACCATGGAGTGAGGCTTCATACTTAGCTACATTGTTATTACAAGGGAACATCAACCTTAAAACATAACAAAATTTATCGCCTCATGGGGAAGTCAATATAACTCCAGCCCCCGAGCCTTGCTTGCCTGGACCCATCAAAATGAATATTCCAATATGTATTGCACGGCTTCTCCTCAGGCATCTACAACTCTGTCCAATCATTGATGAAATCCTCAAGTGCCTAAGATTTTATAGCCGTCCGAGGCACATACTTCAAGCCATGTGGTCCAAGCTTAATGGCCCACTTAGCTACCCGACGTGTGGCTTCTTTGTTTTGAATAATATCCCCCAACGGAGCAGAACTAACCACAGTGATGGGATGACCAAGGAAATATGGTTTCAACTTGCGACTGGCCATGAACATGCCGTAAACCAATTTATGCCAATATGGGTATCTCTGCTTAGATTCAATGAGCACCTCACTGACATAATAAACCGGCCTTTTGAACTGGATACTCCTTGCCTGACTCCTTCCTTTCAACCACAACTGCCACACTAACAGCTATGTTGTTTGCGGCCACATATAAAAGCAAGGGCTCCTTCTCAATAGGAGCTGCAAGAACCGGCGGCTCAGCCAGCTGTTTTTTAAGCGCCTCAAATGCCTCATTAGCAGCATCGCTCCACACAAAGTCATTTATCTTCTTCATCATTTGATACAAAGGGATAGCCTTCTCTCCCAGGCAGCTTATAAACCGGCTCAAAGCCGCAATACGACCCGCCAAATGCTGGACGCCATTGATACGCGCCGCCTTAGCCAAACAAGTGATAGCCTTGATTTTCTCCGAGTTAGCTTCAATGCCCCTCTCCGAAACCAGGAAACCCAATAACTTGCCCGCTGGTACACCAAAAACACACTTGGACGGGTTAAGCATCATTTTATAGACCCGAAGATTGTCAAAGGTCTCTTTCAGATCATCTATCAAGGTCTCCTTCTTCCTGGATTTCACAAAAATATCATCCAGATAAGCGTGAACATTGCACCCAATCTGGCCATGGAGGCAATTCTGAACACACCGTTGGTAAGTCGCCTAGGCACTCTTGAGCCCAAAAGGCATAGACACATAGCAGAAGGCTCTAAAGGGAGTGATGAAAGTTGTCTTCTATTGGTCCTTAACTGCCATCTTGATTTGATGATAACCAGAATAAGCATCCAAAAAGCTCAAACGCTCACAACCAGCCGTAGCATCAATAATCTGATCAATACGAGGGAGAGCAAAAGGATCAGCCGGACAGGCCTTGTTAAGGTCTGTATAATGCACACACATATACCAAGTGCCATTTTTCTTAAGTACCAGCATCGGGTTAGCCAACCACTCAGGATGAAAAACTTCAATGATGAACCCTGCCGCCAAGAGCTGGGCCACCTCTTCACCAATTGCCTTGTGCCTCGCCTCATTAAAACAACGAAGAAACTGTTTGACCGGCTTAAACTTTGGATCCACATTAAGGGTGTGATCAGCAAGTTCCCTCGGTACACCTAGCATGTCAGAAGGCTTCCATGCAAAGATATCCTGGTTCTCAAGGATGAACTTGATGAGCATGCTTTCCTATTTTGGATCCATATTAGCACTGATGCAGAACTACTTGGACGAGTCGCCAGGAACAAAATCAACCATCTTAGTGTCATCTACCGATTTAAACTTCAATAGGGGGTCATTCTCTGTAGTTATCTTTTTTAGAGGCGTCATATCCGCCGGGTCAACATTATCTTTATAAAACTTCAACTCTTCAGTAGCACAGGCTAACTCAGCATACGCAGCATCGCCCTCTTCACAGTCTAGAGCAATTCTCCTATTACCATGCACCGTGATGGTGCCCTTATGACCTGGCATCTTAAGCTGCAAATAAACATAGCACGTTCGTGCCATAAACTTAGTGTAAGCCGGCCGCCCGAACAAAGCATGACAAGGGCTCTTGATCTTCACCACCTCAAAGGTCAATTTCTCTGCTCTGGAATCATGATCATCTCCAAAGGCCACCTCTAGGGTTATCTTACCCACTGGATATGTCGACTTACCAGGCACCACACCATGGAAAACAGTAGAAGATGTCTTAAGATCTTTGTTAGTCAAGTTCATATGACGAAAAGTCTCATAGTAAAGGATATTGATTTTGTTGCCTCCATCCATGAGCACCTTGGTAAGCTTATACCCTCCTACCTGTGGAGCAACCACCAATGCCAACTGACCTGGATTGCCAACCCAGGGCGAGTGATCCTCATGGCTCCATACAATAGGCTGCTCAGACCACCTCAAATAATGAGGCACCACCGGCTCAACTGAGTTCACCACACGCTTATTGGTTTCCTGGTCTCGCTTGCACAGGCTTCTGGTGAACACATGATATTAACCACTATTCAACTGCTTTGGATTTCTCTGATAACCAAACTGCTGCTGTTGATTCCCTTGGCCAGATTGTTGATTAAAACCAACTTGATTACCTTGGCCTTGAAAGCCAGAGCTTGAGCTGCCACCTCCAAAACCAAGTCCATTAGAGCCGGAACCTGAACCGCCGTGCGGGCCATGACTGTTCTAGAAAAATTAGAGTTCCTATATTCCCTCACGATGAAGCAATCTTTCCACAGATGGTTGGCCGGCTTATCCTGGGCTCCATGCTTCGGACAAGGCTGATTCATCATGGCCTCAAGGTTGAATTTCGGCCCTCCAAACCGGGGCGCTTGTGTTTCCCCTTGCGACGCTGGTTATTACTATGTGTGTTTGTGTTATCCACAAAGTCTAAACCGCCACCCGCCTTATGTTTAATATTAACACCTTGACCCACCGTGTTATGTTATCCCTTTGTGTTGCCACTCTTCTTCCACTTCCCAGTCTTTTCCTCATCAGACTCAAGATCTTTAGTGCTATCAGAGTTGGCATACTTGACGAGAGTCGCCATGAGCTCCCCCATATCATTGCAATTATGCTTAAGCCGCCCCAATTTCTGCTTAAGGGGAAGGAAACGACAATTCTTTTCTAACAGCAGGACTGCTGAACCGGCGCTGATACTGTTTGACGAGTGTATAACAGCTAAGATCCGGCGCACCCAATTGGTTGTTGACTCGCCTTCACCCTGGACACAAGAATCCAAATACAGAACTGACATAGGCTGATTGCATGTGTCTTTAAATTTTTGAGTAAATTGCCTTTTCAACTCTGCCCATGATCCAATGGAGTTAGCAGGTAGCTCTTTCAACCAAGTACGAGTCGGCCCATCCAACATGATGTTGAAATACTTGGCACACGCAGCATCACTAACATCCATCATCTCCATAGCTCTCAATCCAAGCCTCCGGGGGCTGATCCACCGTGTAGTTAGGCACCTTGCGAGGGTCCTTGAAATCCTTAGGCAAGCGCTCGTTGCATAGAGACGGCACTAAACATGGCACACCCCAGGTTTTAGAGGTCACTCCTACCTCCATGGATACTGACAGATAAACCGAAGATTGTTGTTGAGCCGCCAACTGAGCTGCCAGCTCTGCCTCACGTCGCGCTCTACCCTGGTCCACCAAAACCTAAGCATCATTACCAGCACACGGCGGGTCGGGCCTATGAGGCTGATTGCAGTGCCGCTCACTGCTTGACACGACCGGTTCATCAATATGCCTGCTATAACTCTGGCTTGGACGTGGTGTTGAATGGATACGATCACGACTATATGAATAAGCCGCTTGTTGAGCCACAACCGTCTGAAGAAGTTCTCCAGCTCTCCATATTTCCATCGCTGCTGGCGACTCATACTGAACCGGGAGAGCTGCCAGTTGAGTAGCCGCAGCTATCATGTTATCCAAAGGATTAGAAAAATGACTCGGGGGCATCAGAACATGCTCAGGAGGCATCAAATTCAAACATGGGGGGTCTGCAGGATGAGGTTGAACCGGTTCTCTAGCTGCTAGTGCCTCAACGGCCCGGTCCACACCAGGCGGGTTACTGGTTACCACCCCTGGTGTGTTGAAAAGGTTCCTCTCATCATAAACCGAGGGTAACCGACTCACATGCCTTCTATTAAAGACAGCGTTTGATGCGTCCCGGTCCAAGCTCAAGTGAAAGCTCTCTGCCTGAAGCTGTTCTGCCTCCCTCTGCAAGGCGTCTCGCTCCGTTGCCATCCGGGTGTTCTCTGCGTTTAGATCTTCCTTGGCCTGGCTATCTCGTCACGTAACTTTGCAACGTTCGTGTTATGATGAGTTTGGTTCCTCGGGTTTACAGCCATTGTTAACAATGTTGCCAGGGCATCCAATAGATGAGATAAAACTTGAGCCGGTGGGCACACAGGACCTCCTGCCCCAGCTGCTGCTACCGTTGCTGACCCGGAGATCTTTGCTGCTGCAGTTGAAGAATTATGCCCCGGCTGTGAACCGGCCATGAAGATCGCAACCCAGTTCAGCGGCTCGTAGGTGTCCAGAATACTTTCACCATCAGAACAGCCCCCAAGCCCACCATCCTAAACCTGGTAGATGAAATTGGTCTCGCCAGTTGTGGACTCGTTGCCTGAATAGACAACCGTCTAACCACCAGACTCAGATCCTCCTTCTAGCTCTGCTCCTTGAACAAAGCCAACAAAGACATGCTTCGGGGCGGCTCAAACCTTGGCAGGTCGCACGCGCTGAGCCGTCTCGACGATGTCGGTGCAGATGTCTGTCTCAGGCTCCAACTCACCAATCTTGCCAATGAAAAAATGCATGAATTCCGCCAAAGGGGACTAGGTACCTACTCGATTGAGCCGGCCTCGGGGCCCCATCCTACATCATCGATGTAGAGCTTGCCACGACGACTCTTAGTCATCCGGCTCACAGCGTATCCCTTGAGCCCTGCGAAGCTGCCCTTCAAGAACTCGAAACCGCCGTGTGCTGGCCCCATGGTGGGTGCCAACTGTCATGGAAATGTCATGGTAGATGCCCTAGCATGAGGACTTTGGTGTGGAGCCATTGCTATGAGGTTATCTTGAAGGGGTTAAAACGGGACAAGGTGCACAAAGAGTTTACCTAGGTTTGGCCCCTCACAACGAGGTAAAGGCCTACTCCTGCTTTAGGTTGTATTGCTTGTGTTTCGATTACCAGGGAGCGAATACGCTTGACCTAGTTCTCGATTTGTTGTTTCTTGCCCTAAACCGCCGCCGGGTCACCCCTTTATATACACAGGCTGATGCCCGACGGCTTACAGAGTCCTGGCCGGCTCATACACAACGTGTCCGGCTTAGTGACAGAACTACACTTTCCTTAACATACAAGTTAACATATGGCAGTTTACGCCCGTGGGCCTCAAGTCTCTTCTGGGTCTTGGGCCTTCAGTAATCTTGCTTCGTGAACCGCCATCTTCAACATCTTCATGGGCCTTCTCATTATGAACCGCATGTGGTATGAACCGGCCCCTCCTGGGTGGGTCATACCCAATAGTTATATCCCCAACACTACCGGTAAGAGCCTTCCACTTTGGTGATAACTTGTTTGTACCCTTGGCGGACTGAACGCGCCTAAGGACAATGTCACCTTCCTCAAATCACCGGGCATGAACCCTGCGGCTATGATAGCGACGCAGGGCTTGCTGATAGCATGCAGCACGCGTAGTAGCCCGGAGACGCTTCTCCTCGAGTAGCACAACATCATCACGCCGGTGCTGATCTTGCATGACTTCATCATCGGCAAGCACTCAAGGCGACCCGTAAATGAGTTCCATGGGGATAACTGCTTCTGCCTCGTAGACCAGGGAGAAGGGAGTCTGCCCAGCAGCTCGGTTTGGTGTCGTTCTGAGGGAACAGAGAGCCACCGACAGCTCCTTAAGCCACCACATGTCGCGCTTCTGCAGCATATCAAAGGTTCTTGTCTTGAGTCCATGCAGCACTTCAGTGTTCGCCCTCTCAGCTTGTCCATTGCTCTGGGGGTGTGCCACAGAGGTGAATGCGATGTTGTATCCAAGGGCGTGAACATATTGCATGAAGGCACAACTCGTGAACTGGGTGTCGTTGTCGGTGATGATCCTTGCTGGAACTCTAAAACAACACACCAGATCTTTCAAGAACTTGATAGCTGACTGGGGAGTCACCTTTCTCACGACAGTCACTTCCGTCCACTTTGTAAACTTGTCGATGGCAACAAACAAGAATTCAAAGCCCTTGATTGCTTGGGGGAAGGGGCCGAGGATATCGAGCCCCCAGACCGAAAATGGCCATGATAGAGGGATTGTCTGAAGAGCATGGGCAGGCAGGTGGGTTTTCTTGGAATGGAACTGGCATGCTTAACACTTAGTGACTAGCTCGACCACATCTTGGAGGGATGTGGGCCAATAGAATCCTTGCCGAAATGCTTTCCCAACTAATGCCCTTGATCCAATGTGCGAGCCGCACATTCGTTTGTGTATCTCAGCCAGCAGTTCCTTCCCTTTTCCCCAGCAGACGCACTTCAATTTCACACTGTTGGTCCTCCTTCTGTACAGAATGTCATCGACAAACTGATACATACTGGCCCTATGGGCTACTTTTTCAGCCTCGTCTTGGTTGTCGGGAAGCTCTCCAGTTTGGAGGCACCGGACAATGTGCCTTGCCCAAGTTGGAGCCTGGGGCTCGGCAACAAGGACTAACAGCACCTCCTCTGCTGCAGGAGCACCAGCCTCATACACAGGGTCCATGGGCCCGGCTGGAGGGGGTGGTCTGGCAGGCTGTGAGGAGTTGTTTCTGGAAGGGTCTCTGCCGGGAGCGGACCGCTCTATCGGGAGAGGCTTACTGGTGTCCAACTTTCTCCTTTTCTGGGCCATTGTTGCTGGGGATACGGAGAGTTGAGTAAGACGGAGAACAAAAGTCCATGGTTCCACACGAAGCTTCCGCGCAGCACACTTTGATAGATGATCAGCTATACTATTTTTTGCACGGGGTACGTGCTCTGTTTGCAATCCGTCAAAGTTCTCATCCAATCTTCTCACTTCCTCGACGTATGCCTCCATCAGTGGACTTTGATAATCCTTGTTGACTTGTCTCACCACCAGCTGTAAATCTCCTTGAATGATCAGCTTCTTAATTCCTAATTCAGCTGCAATCCTGAGCCCCGCAAGGAGCCCTTCATACTCTAGTGTATTGTTGGTTGTTTCTTCTCAGGAAAAATGCATTTGGACGACGTACTTCAAGTGCTCCCCGAAGGGGGCGACAAGAAGCACGCCAGCCCCTGCACCTTGTAGGGAAAAAGCACCATCAAAATACATAATCCGTTCTTGGGGTGATTCCTTGCCGGGGATAACTATCTTTTTCACTTCCTCATCAGGGGTTAGCACCCATTCAACAATAAACTCTGTCAATGCCCTGCTCTGGACAGTTGATGTGCTTTCAAACATCAAACCATAGTTGGACAGCTCCAAAGCCCACTCCACTATTCTGTCGGTAGCCTTTGGGTTTCGGAGTATCCGTTTCAACGGGAAACGAGTAGCAACCATGATCTCATGGGTTTGGAAGTAGTGGCGCGGTTTCCTTGAGGCCATGATGAGACCAACAATCAACTTTTGCATGCCAGAGTACCTCGATCTAGCCCCTATAGAAAGGAGATGATGAATTACACCGGGCGTTGCACCACCTTCTTCCTTGCCACGTCCTTGGGGTTTCCCTCGTTGTCGTGCTCATTGTTGTCCTGATCCTTATCTGGCTCTGCAGGTCTCTGCTCACTCTTTGACTCATCCACTTCTCGCTGTGCTACCAAGGTTGCACTGACCACTTGGTTGGTTGCCCCTAAGTATAACAGCAGTGGCTCCTAGGGATTGGGAGCAACCAAGGTAGGCACAAAGGACAGGTAGGCTTTCAACTCTTTGCAAAGCTGCATCTACTTCGGGGGTCCACTTCATAGGACATGCCTTCTTCAAAAATTTAAAGAACGGCAGGGCACGCTCGGTAGACTTGGAGATGAATCTGCTTAGCGTGGCAACACATTCTGTCAGGCGTCTCACATACTTAACTATCCTTGGCGCTTGGATCTGCTCAATGGCCTTGATCTTGTCGGGATTAGATTCGATCCCCCTGTGAGACACAAAGTACCCAAGTAGCTTGCCGGAGGGAACGCCAAACACTCACTTCTTTGGGTTGAGCTTCAAGTTGATCTTGCGCAGATTTGCAAATGTCTCCTCCAAATCCTGGATAAGAGTTGATCTGTCCTTGGTCTTGACCATAGTGTCATCCATATAAGCTTCAATGTTTCTGTGCAGCTGAGGTTCAAAACCAATCTGGACTACCCTTGCAAAGGTGGACCCGGCACTCTTTAATCCAAATGGCATGCGCACAAAGCAGTACGTACCACATGGAGTGATGAATGACGTCTTCTTCTCATCTTCTTTGGACATGAAGATCTGGTGATATCCAGAATATGCATCCAGAAAATGAGAGCAAATCGCAGCCTGAAGTGGAATCCACAATCTGATCAATAAGCGGCAGGGGAAATGGGTCCTTCGGGCAAGCCTTGTTGAGATCTGTGAAATCAATGCACATCCTCCACTTCTCGTTTGCCTTCCGAACCACCACTGGGTTTGCTAGCCAAGTGGGATGTAGCAACCTCTCAAACCAAACCAGCTGCCTCAAGCTTCTAGATCTCTTCTGCAGTAAATTGTTGCCTCTCCAGGGCCTGCTTCTGGACTTTATGTTTGACAGGTCTGGCATGTGGGAAGATAGTAAGGTGGTGCTCAATTACCTCCCTGGGAACACCGGGGATATCAGATGGTTGCCAGGAAAACACATCGATATTTGCCCACAGGAAGGCAACAAGAGTGCGCTTTCCTATTTGTAATCGAGGGTGGTGCTGATAGTGAAAGTACCGTCAACGCCAGCCAGCCCTGTTGGGACCTTTTTCACTTGGGGAGCAGCAACCTTGGATCTCTTGTTGTTGGAACACTCCGGCACGTCGTTAATGGGTGTCGTGGACTCGGTGGGGGCACGCTTCCCGGACTCTTTGCCGAAGGTCCTACAATCCCTCTTCTTTCCTTTACTTTCCTTGGTAGGAAGTGCTGCTGCCAATGCCTCTGCCGCGACTGTGTCCCAGTACATCTTATCCACACAAATGATTACATCCTTCTCATCTCATGGGATGGTGAGAACTCCCAACGGCCCAGGCATCTTCAGGGTGTTGTAGGCATAATGGGATGCCACCATGAATTTAGCCAGAACCGGGCGTACAAGAATCCCATTGTACGGCAGGGGGAAATCAACCACGTCAAACACAATCTTCTCAGTCCGGTAGTTCAGTTCTCCCCCAAACGTTACCGGCAACATGATCTTTCCCTTAGGATGACTCCTACAGATTAACTCCTTGAAACGTGTCGGTAACCTCTAGCTCTTCCTCTGCTATCTGAAGCTTGCTGATAACTGCTGGGGAAATCAGATTCATTCCGGCCCCTCCGTACACCAACATCTTTGTGACCCTGAGGTTGCGAATTGTTGGAGAAACCAACAATGGAAAGCACCCTACCACAGTGGTACAACTGGGATAATCCTCCTTGTCAAAGATGATGGGCGTACGGGACCATTTGAGCGGCTTCTGGGTCTCTAGCGCTGGTTCCACGGCATTGACTTCTCGTGCCGACCGCTTGAGCTGGCGGTGAGAGGTGTGCAGAGATGCACCCCCGTCAACGCACAGGGTGTCAGTGGCCTTCTGAAACTCTTGCTCACTGGTTTCCTCTTCATCTCCTCTATCACTCTCATCATCACAGGCTTCCTTGTCTCGACCCTTGGCGGGTTTTCCTTGGTTCCGAAAGGGCTTGCTGGGGCGATTTCCTTCACCACCTCGGCCCTTACCACCAATAATATTTTGACCATTTTTCCTTATCATGCTTCTCATATTCTGCTCTTTGTCTCTTGACTAACTGCTCAACCAAATAGCACTCTTGAAGGTCGTGGCCCTTGGTCTGATGGATCTTGCAGTACGGTCCATCGCCCTTCCCGGCATCCTCGGCAGCCATAGCTTCCCGGCAATCAGCGCACACGACAGTTTCCTTGCCGGGTGAGGGAGTCCTGGATAAGGGGATATCCAGATAGCCGGACTATATTCATCGTCCGGACTATAGAAGCGTCAAGATACAAGACTCAAGACTTCGGCTCGTGTCCGGATGGGACTCTCCTTTGCGTGGAAGACAAGCCTGGCGATTCAGATATTATGTTTCCTTCCTTGTAACCGACTCCATGTAAACCCTAGATCTCCGGTGTCTATGTAAACCATAGGGGATGGTCCTTAGAAGGCCGATCACAATTACAATCATACCATCAAAGGCTAGCTCTTAAGGTTTAGCCTCTACGATCTCGTGGTAGATCTACTCTTGTACTACACATATCTTCAATATTAATCAAGCAGGAAGTAGGGTTTTACCTCCATCGAGAGGGCCCAAACCTGGGTAAACATTGTGTCCCTTGCTTCCTTTTACCATTAGCCTAAGACGCACAGATCGGGACCCCCTACCCGAGATCCGCCGGTTTTGACACCGACATTGGTGCTTTCATTGAGAGTTCCTCTGTGTCATCGCTTCGGGGCTTGATGGCGTCTTCAATCATCAACACCACGGTCCAGGGTGAGACTTTTCTCCCCGGACAGATCTTTGTGTTCGGGGCTTCGCACTGCGGGCCAATTCGCTTGGCCACCTGGAACAGATTGAAAGCTACGCCCCTGGCCACCAGATCAGGTTCGGAAACTTGAACTATACGGCAGATATTCGCGGAGACTTGATCTTCGACGGATTCGAGCCTGTGCCAGGAGCGTCGGACAGTCACGACGAGCACGGTCTAGACCTGCTGTCGGACAATGCTCGGAACATCATCCCTGAAATAGCCCCGGATCTAAATCCGGAAGAGGCTGCATTGCCAGAGGACGGAGGGATGGACCCCGCCCCGCAGGCTGCATGCTCATCGGCTGTGGAGCCGAACACAGGTCACATCTCTATGGAGACCTGTATCCCCGGACCCCCGGACTCGTATCCGGTCGTTGGTCCCGGTCCACTCACTCGTGAGCCAGCCGAGCCAGGTGGGCTCCGGTAATGGAGTTTACCTCTGCGGACATCTTTCAGCACTCGCCCTTTGGCGACATACTGAACTCATTAAAGTCTCTCTCTTTGTCAGGAGGCTCTGGGCCGAACTATGTCTGGCTTGAGTGGGAAGCAGGCGACGAAGGAATTCATTGCCCACCCACCACCCAATTTGTCGCCACGATCGATGACTTAACCGACGTGCTTGACTTCAACTTTAAAGACATCGACGGTATGGACGACGATGCCGGAGACGTACAGGTGCCACCGCTCACAGGGCGCTGGACAGCAACCTCTTCATACGATATATACATGGTGGACACTCCGAAAGAAACCAATGGCGATGAGGCAACGGAGGATAACCCCTCCAAGAAGAAAGCAAAGCATGGGCATCGCCCGCGCCGCTCCAAGCCCCGCCAAGGCAATACCGGCACCGGAGACGAAGACAATCTGGACGGTGCCGACGATGAATACAACCCCGAACAGCCCGCCTTCGAGCAGGCCGAATAGGAAGATGGGCATGATAGCCCAGATTAATAGGTGATGGACGGGTATCCGGAGGAGGACAACTACATGCCCCTCTCCGAAGATGAGATTAGCCTCGGCGATGACAAGTTCGGCGTACCCGAAGACCCCGCAGAGCAGGAGCGCTTCAAGCGCCGGCTTATTGCCACTGCGAGAAGCCTGAAGAAGAAGTAGCAGCAGCTTCAAGCTGATCAAGATCTGCTCACAGATAGATGGACAGAAGTCCTGGCAGCCGAGGAATATGGACTCGAGCGCCACACTGCTGACCGGCCGCCTCGAGGTCGCGATAAATCGGCATATCAGCCCGAATAACATACCCCACCCTCGCGCCGGTTTACCACGGCCCGGGGCAATACTCAGGACTTGCGCGATAAACTGGACAATGCTGCAGGACAACCAAGATCGATCTATGGATCACGGGGGTGCACCGCAGCACATGACGATGACCGTCATACCGGATACACTACCAGCAAATCCGGCCGGGCTGAATATAACCACTCAGACGCAGCCGGACTGCGTCGCGACATAGCCCGGCACAGAGGTGCCGCACACCCCCTCTGCTTCACCGATGAAGTGATGGATCATGAATTCCCAGAAGGATTCAAACCGTAAACATCGAATCATACGATGGCACAACAGACCCCGCGGTATGGATCGAAGACTTCCTTCTCCACATTCACATGGCCCGCGGAGATGATCTACATGCCATCAAGTATCTTCCCATTAAGCTCAAAGGACCCGCCCAGGACTGGCTTAACAGCATGCCCGCAAATTCAATTGGCAGTTGGGAAAACCTGAAAGACGCATTTCTTGACAACTTCCAAGGCACATATGTGCGACCTCCGGATGCCGATGACTTGAGCCACATTACTCAACAGCCCGGAGAATCAGCCAGGAAATTCTGGACTCGGTTCCAAACTAAAAAGAACCAAATAGTCGACTATCCAGACGCCGAAGCCCTGGCGGCCTTCAAGCATAATATCTGTGACGAGTGGCTCGCCCGACACCTCAGCCAGGAGAAACCCAAGTCTATGGCAGCTCTCACGACACTAATGACCCGCTTTTGCGCGGGCGAGGACAGTTGGTTGGCTCGCAGCAGCACTACGCCACATTCGGGCACGTCAGACATCCGTGACAACAATGGCAAGCTACGGCATAACAGACACAAGCGACGGAACAACAGCGACAACACCGAAGACACGGTGGTCAATGCAGGATTCAGCGGATCTAAATCCGGTCAGCGGAAGAAGCCATTCAAACGCAACAATCAGGGACCGTCCAGTCTAGACCGTATACTGGAGCGCTTGTGCCAAATTCATGGCACCCCGGACAAGCCAGCCAACCACACCAATAGAGACTGCTGGGTATTTAAACAGGCCGGCAAAATAAATGCCGAAAACAAGGACAAGGGGCTGCACAACGACGATGACGAGGAGCCCCGGCGTCCGAACATGGGGGGACAGAAGAAGTTTCCCCCCCAGGTGAAAACAGTGAACATGATCTACGCCACCCACATCCCCAAGTGGGAATGGAAGTGAGCACTACGGGACGTCTACACGATGGAGCCAGTCGTCCCCAAATTCAACCCATGGTCAGCTTGCCCGATCACCTTTGATCGTAGGGATCATCCTACTAGCATCCATCACGGCGGCTCAGCTGCATAGGTTTTAGACCCAATTATAGACGGATTTCACGTCACAAGAGTCCTTATGGACGGAGGCAGCAGCCTGAACCTGCATTATCAGGACACAGTGCACAAAATGGGCATGGATCCTTCAAGGATTAAGCCCACCAAAACAACCTTTAAAGGTGTCATTCCTGGAGTAGAGTCCCGCTGCACGGGCTCTATAACACTGGAAGTGGTCTTCAGATCTCCGGATAACTTCCAAAGCGAAAAGCTAATCTTCAATATCGTCCCTTTTCGCAGTGGTTACCATGCACTGCTCGGATGAACCGCATTTGCTAGATTCAATGCGGTACCACACTATGCATACCTCAAGCTCAAGATGTCAGGCCCGCGCGGGGTCATAACAGTCAACGGAAATATGGACCACTCTCTCCATACAGAAAAGCACATGGCAGCCCTTGCAGCCGAAGTACAATGTGGCCTCCTCAGGCAAACCACCAATCCGGCGACGACAACCTCAAGCTCCGTCAAGCAAGAGCTGAACACCCTGCAACAGGATCAGCAGGCACGCCAAGAGCATGACTAGCAGTCCGGCCTCCGCTCAAGTCCCAACCAAGCAGCATTCGTGCCACGCGTACACAATTACGCAATCAAAATACCATGGGCACAGGCGGAGGCGTAGCAGTGGCTCAGTCAACAGTACGGTATTGCTTCGTAACCTTTCCTTTTACCCTTAAGGACATTGCTTTAGTGCAGCTTCTCCAGAAGAGCCAGATTGTCGGACTTACATAGGAGAGGAAACCCAGGAGGTAACAGGCTTCGGCCCTAGTAGGAAACACCTAGGTGGAATCTACTTACGATTGTTGTTCCTGCTTTATCTATCTGTACATAGCCTGCTCCTGGATAGGATATGTCAAATAATCCTATCTATCTCCGCTTAATGCATTCGTTGTAAACATACGCTTAAACGTATTATTTATCAATGGGAGACCATATATAGCGTCAGCTTATTATTCTTATTTGAGCATTTTTTTTCTTACAAATGTCTTTTTTATTGCATCCGTACACTTCGGTACGTTGAGTTTGCCAGGGGCTTCTTATGGCGCCCCATAATACGGCACGACAAGCCCGAACAGTTTCAATAGTGCAGCACCCCGAACTTATAGCATTATATGCATCAGCTCCAAATCATGTCTTGGGTCTACAGTTGGGATAGCCCGGCTCCCTTGTTTTGGTGCCTTACGTTCCGCTAATTCGGCTAAGGTAGCGCATGGAGAACTACTGCGATAGTGCCCTAGTTCTTCCAGATGAGCACCTCAGTAGAGAAAGCACAAAACTGACCGGCATGATGTGGCGAGAGCTGGTCGCTATTCGAGAGGTCTTAAAATCCTTAAAGATTTTTCTGCTTTAGGCGATAATTCTGCTTTGTCCGATATAGGCGTGTATAGCGCCCCAATTCGGCCTTTCGGATTCTACGGGCTTCGCCGAAATTTAAAATTGTAGACTTCTATGGCTAAGTGAAGGTTATAAAGCCGTATAGTCCGATTGCCTTGTTCGCTGCGCTGGACACCTCCTTAAGGGACCAAACATTTGGATAAAGAGTGTCCGGGTTTTCCACGAACACCCTAGTACTAGTTACACGGGGGCGGAAGCCGACGACTGGCCTACTTTCAGAATTTGATAAACAGCCGCACAGAAGGTAATATTTTAAATAACAAAAGTGCTACATAACGCAAGTAACTTCGTCTTTAAATTACAAACATGACAGAAGTGAATTCATTCAAAAATTATGACTTTGGTACATTCATCGGCCACGAGGCAAGAACCCTTCATAACGCCATCATGATACTTCTCGGGGATGCGATGCGGCTTGCCCTCTGGCGGCCTGTCCTTCACCAGCTTCTCTGCATCCAGCTTGCCCCAATGCACCTTTGCACGGGCAAGGGCCCGGTGGGCACCCTCAATGCAAACGGATCACTTGATGATTTCCAGCTGCGGACAGGCATCCACCATCCGCTTGATCAGGCCGAAGTAGCTGGTAGGCAGAAGCTCACCAGGCCATATCCGGACTATGAGATCCTTCATAGCCACTTCGACCGCCTTGTGGAGTTCGACCAACTGCTTCAGTTGGTCACTCAGAGGCGTTGGATGTTCGGCCCCAGCATACTGGGACCAGAACAGCTTCTCCGTTGAGCTCCCCTCTTGAGCATGGTAGAACTCCGCGGCATCTGAGACGCTGCCTGGCAGATCTACGAATGCCCCTG